>NW_020957001.1:29448-47969 GCF_003031625.1 Empidonax traillii
GTGAAGGGACTTGAGCACAAGTCCTATGAGGAGAGGCTGAGGGAGCTGGGGTTGTTTAGTCTGGAGAAGAGAAGGCTTAGAGGTGACCTCATCACTCTCTTCAACTACCTGAAGGGAGGTTATAGCCAGGTGGGGGTTGGTCTCTTCTCCCAGGCAACCAACAATAGGACAAGAGGACATGGGCTCAAGTTCTGCCAGGGGAGGTTTAGGTTAGATGTTAGGAAGAAATTCTTTACGGAGAGGGTAATCAGGCATTGGAACAGCCTACCCAGAGAGGTGGTGGATTCACCATCCCTGGAGGTTTTTAAGCAGAGATTGGATGTGGCCCTTAGTGCCATTATATAGTAATTGGAGTTGGATCAGGGGTTGGACTTGATGATCTTGGAGGTCATTTCCAACCCAATCTATTCTATGATTCTATGATTCTATGTAAATTACAGGGTCAGACTACCGCCCCTGTTATTATCAACCTCGGGAACAAACGGCAGTTTGTTAGAAGCATTTCACAGTTATGTGGGAAATGCATAATGCATACGAAGTTTTACTAAGCTTAAAAAATTCCGTTTAAAATATATGTAGTTTTAAAAGCTATGAGAGAAATACATATAGAAATCGCACATCCATAGCCTGAAGTTTTACTAAGCTTAAAAAAAAAAATCCCTCTAAAATATATATAGTTTATTACACCTTCCAACTCAGCATATTCTGTGATTCTGTGATTCTGTGATTGCTGGCTCTGTGGTACTTTGGTGGTTGCTTAGCATAATATTCCACAATAACCCACAAGCTGCACCGGGGTTTATGATACAAATGACTTCTGATATAAGTGTTACTACTTACAACACTGGTACCTGGAAAAGTTCCTCCTCTTTCCCAAACATGGGGGAACTGCACACTGGCTTGCAGTTGCTAGCATATTTCCTGTCAGAGGTTTTGTTAAGACCCTCTCTTCTTAGACTATACAGTTTTCAGAAGTCAGATTTTTTTTTTGTGTTCCAGAAAGTAGGAACAGATATATATATATAGGAACAAATAGACTAATAGACCTCTAATAGAATTTAAGGAACTGCCACATAGAAGGAAACAGGCAAAAAATTTCTACCCACCTCTAAGCAGAAGTAACCTGTATGATAAACTGTTAAATGTTTGCACAAAATGCTTCATTCAGAAAGATAATGAAATATATAATCCAGTCCTTTACCTTTCCCCCAGAGACATAAAAAGAGCAACAGAATCAACAGACGAGCACCTATATTTTGCAATTTTTCTATAATTTTAGAATTTGCTGCTTCTCCAAAGTAGACCAAATCGCAATTTTCTAAAATCTCAAATTTTTGCTCCTATTATGGAGATTCCAGATTTGGAGTTGAGTTTACTGGACTGAGAAATACAACTATGTTTCAAGTTGGATTTAGGCTCAACTCTGACTATGAAAGTGCAAACTGACATTTGATATAACAACTATTTGACTACAGCTAGTTACCTACCAGACTTGCCAAAAATATAGCGTGCACCCTGAAGGATGATTGCTACTCCATAGCCTGGTAAATGGTCAGTATTGTACAGTATTGCTTTAAGACAGTGAAGACCCCCACCTGGCCTGATGTTTCAGTGTTTACCCTGGAGAAGAGGAGGCTCAGGGGAGACCTCATCACTCTCTGCAACTACCTGAAAGGAGGTTGTAGCCAGGTGGGGGTTGGTCTCTTCTCCCAGGCAACTATCAGGAAGACAAGAGGGCATGGTCTCTGCCGGGGAGGTTTAGGTTAGATATTAGGAAGAAATTCTTTACAGAGAGGGTAATCAAACATTGAAATGGGCTACTCAGGGAAGTGGTGGATTCTTGGTCCCTGGAGGTTTTTAAGATGAGACTGGATGTGGCACTTAGTGCCATGGTCTAGTAACTGGGGTGGTAGTGGATCAAGGGTTGGACTTGATCTGAGAGGTCCTTTCCAACATGGCTGATTCTATGATTCTATGATTCTGATTCTATGATTCTATGATTCTATGAAGCACAGAACACTGCATCTCTGTACTCTCTTCACCATGAAAAGTAAACCTTGGTGAAAATCTGGTTCGTTAAGGATATGAGGATGTGGGCAAATACTCTGATGAAGGTCAGAGAGCCTTGACTGCTGCCTCAGTATGTGGAAAAGGACCAGAGTGTTTGTTCTACCTCTTTTGTCAACTATAAATTCTAACCAAAAGTAACCAAGACCCTCATTAAGCCCCATTTACATATTAACTTACATACCCCTCAGGATGCAAATTAAGGAGAACATGGAACATGTAAAGCATGTATAACCAAAGTCACCAAACTCCACTGTCCTGGTTCTGACCAGGAGAGGGTTAATTTTTGCAGTAACCAGGAAGGCTTGGCTATGACTTGGAGGTCATTTTGTACCACGTCATGGTCATTGCTGGGGGGCAGGGGGAAGGGAGTCTCTTCCGAGGAGAAGGGGTTCCTTATGGTTAAGTGTGGTGCAGGGAGTGGTCGGGTATTGTCTGTTGTCAGGGGTTTCTGTGGTGAGCAATGACATTTTTCTTGTACCCTCTGTCATTAACCTTGTTACTGATTGTTTTCTTATCTCATTGCTGTTTCTAGTAAATTGTTTTTATCTCAATCCCTGAACTTTGTACTTCCAATTCACCTCTCCAGCCCGCTGCAGGGAGAGCAAACAAGCATCATTATGGTTTGGAGACTCTCAGTGGAAGCACTAAATTGGGGAGTACCATTCCTAAACCATGACACCCACCTATAACATACGATTGTTCCATCCCATTGACACAAGCCAAAATTTATAGTATAAAAAGGGGGCTTCAGGAAAGAAAGGACTGGAGGGGAGAAACACCTCTGTCTGCTTGGGATCAGTCTGCGGACTCTATCTCTCCTCCTCTCCTGAAGAGAAACATTTAGGTGAACTTTGCGCTTCCAACTGTGTTTGAGTAGACCCGGGAATATTCATTTTTGTATACATATATATATAGTGCTAATAGATCTCTGTGACTATTGAAACAGAGCAGGGTTTTAAAAGATTAATTAAAATGGAGTTGGTACCATGCTCTGCCAGAGATGCTCTGGTCATGGTGAAACATAACAGAGACAGCTTGTTCTGTTCTGATGAAGTAAGAGATAGAAGGGATGTACTTTGAGTAGTTAAGCAGTCATACATAAAGATAAAGTGGACATCTGAAGGAGATAAGAAAGCCATGAGTCAGGGGGAGTTGTGCAAGCCCCAGTGAACAAAGGAAGTTGAGAAGTTCACACAAGGAAGAAGAGCAAAAGACCCCTAAGATGAGGCCAAAGAAACAGGAACGACCACCTAAAGACTCCCCAAAAGATGATTCTAGAAGACCCTGCCTCAAACTCTGTCTAAACCCCGCCTATTATGAATGATAATTAGATGTCAAAATCCAATGAATACGTATGTAAAGATGTTGTAACCTCTCATGAAAACTGTATAAATTACCTGACTTTTCACTGAGAACTTCAGAGCTAGTTTGTCCAGTGCAATTTGACTAGTTCCCCAACATTGCACAAAATAAATACCTTGCTGCTTAAAGACAAAATTCGTCTCTGAGCAGTTATTTTGAGCCGTTTTTGGCATCATTCTGGCAACCCAGATGGGATGAAGCAGGAGTTAAACTCCTCAGGTGCTGGAATCCAGGGGGCTGGGGACACTCGAGGGGGCTCTCCCCCTGGACCTTCAGTCAGCACAAGACTCCCATACCCCTCGGCTTCACACACCGGTGGACAAAGACTTCTGTCTAACATAAAAAGGTATTTATATTTGCTCTTTGGTTTAATTTGGTTGAATTTACCCCTTAAGATGAGACAGGACGCTGTCTCGCAGGGTTATGAGAAGGGATACCTTCTAGGTTTCTATTATGTTGCATTTGGCCAAAGATTGATTGTTCTGACTTGAAGATTTGGGGGGCTTTGTTCTTAAGTTTCTGTGGTGGTTTTCCCCAGGCTGGCCTGGGGGATCCTGGAAGAGTTATAGTCAAGTAGGAACTTTTGCACAAGGCAGAAATCAGCCCGGACCTGGAAGATGTAACAATATGGTTTTCCAGGAAAATATACTGAGTCATAGTTGGCTGACATGCGCAGTTAGCAGAGTTATATAACATTATTAGTGGCCAATGGAAGGATATTTATGTAATTTGGAGACCAATAAAGAGTTAACATGTGTAGCCTAAAAGTGTATAAAATAGCAAGCAGCGTGCAATAAAGGGTTCCAGCTTCTGGTTCCACAAGGGTTCATGTCGTTACTCCCGCCTCGACCCGCGACATCTGGTGACTCTGATGTGATCAACAGAGGAAGAACGAAGAGAAGAAGCAACGAAAAGGATTTGGACTTTGCCACCATGCGAACCCTGATTAACAATTCACAGAAGACAAAACGGAATAGCAACAAAGCAGACCTGGGGCCCGAGCCACCTGCTGTGGCAACTCTTGCCACTGCTCGCCTGCTGAACTGAAGAGGGGAGGCTCCCTCCTTGCCTCTGCCTTCAGTTTTGCTACGGTGAATCCTGGCTTTTGCGATAGTCTGCTTGCTTGCCTAGGAGCCAAGGAGACTGAATTTAGACTCTACGCTGCTGCCACCTGCCTTCTGATAAACTCCGCCCCTGCTCCCCTTGTTCGGCTTCCGTGAGTGTTCACTGGGGCACCCCTCTCTATGCCATCACCACTCTCACCAGCTGAACAGAGGAGCTCAAGCTGAGCTACGCCTGCTGTTGCTAGGTAACAACAATTGCTCTTTCGATTTCCACCTATTGCAGAGCTAAGCTCCGTAACAAGGCAACAGAGCTGCACTTTCGGTTTCCACCCTCTGCAGCTCTTGGCTCCGAAACTAAGTAACAGAGTTGTAACTCTGGTTTTTTAACCCCTGCGGCTGTGAGTTTTTTGCTGTTATATTGCCGTACTGCTGTTTTGTGTTCTGCTTTTGCCACTGCTTAGTTTTTTCTTTGTTAAGCTACCTTACAGTGTAACATCATTTTGTAAGTCAGTCCTCTAACTTGGTCAAGTAAAGTAGAGTTACACGTCCCAAGTAAGGACGGAGAGAGACAGCGTTGAGATAGCTGTTGGGGGCGGGAACTCCAGTGTAGCTTTTGAGAATGACAGGGAAGTCATTCAGGGGCCGGCCCAAATATTTTTGAGACACCTGTTTGGAACAGGTGAGCCACCGGAGAATAATGGGTTTAATGTTGTCTAGAGAGGATGAATCGATCATCCAGATGTGACAGTTACTGCTGCAGGATCATGGAATCAAGATAAGTGCCTTGCTCCTACAGAAAATGTTAAAGTGGAGCAAAGATCAGGGTTTTCAGTCAACATCTGAGGTTGCCTTTAGTGAATCTGTGTGGGATGATTTAGGCCATCGGCTATTTGAAACATCCACACACGGAGATGAGAAAACAGTAGAATTGTTAACTATATGGCGTATATTAAGAGAAACATTGCAAGAACATAAAAAATCAGGAGGTTCTGGGACAGTGCCAGTTAATGTCCCTGGAGGAGCTTCTACGGGAGCTTCCACAGAAACTCCTAGGGAGATCTCTGAGAATGATCAGAGGGAAAATTCTGGGAACTCTGTAACTTCTGATATCACGAATCCTCCCCCTATAAATCCTGCTGCTGCCAGTTTTTCTGCTGTGACTCCCTCAGCCCCTCTGCTCGAACTTCGTGAGAGCGAAACTCCCTTAGTTTCACCTCCTCCCCCTTCTAAGGGTGGGGAGGCAGAACTTTTAAAAGGGAAAGGGTTTCGTTCAGCAAATATTCTGGCAAAAGTTTAAGGCTTGAGCGATGGAAGAGGAAAATTGGGAGTTAGCAGAACAGACTGATGCCCTATTAGAGAGCGCTTCTCATCAGATAGCCTCCTTACCAACTGGGGAGGCTGGGACTTTCCTGGTGGTGAGGGGAGATCAACCTAGTGGACAGCCCAATGAGCACTGCCCAGTATCATGGAAGGTGATTCAGGAATTACAGAGAACAGCAGTGCAGTATGGGTTCAACTCAACCCCTACCATGCGCATACTTATGATATTGGCTATGGAGGAACTAACTCCATATGATATACAAATGATTGCCTGGATTATACTTCCCCCAGTGCAGTTCTCAGTATTTCAGTCAGTCTGGTTTAAAAGGGCTTCAGCACAGGGAGTAAGAAATTTGCAATGGCCTCAAGATGATCCCCGATATGGAAATGGTGGTGATGTTCTCACCAGTTCGGGACAGTTTTCTAACCCTCAACACCAGGCACAATAGCCTCCTTTAGTATTAGAGAAAGTTAAAGCTGTGGACATGGAGGCAATTTTTCTTACTGCTGAGCTATATTTGCCATTTGTTGAGAGACTGCTAACTACCATAGAGAAGCAAGTTCGTGAGGCCCTAGTGAAACAACTAGCAAGAGACAATGTCAATGCAGACTGTCAGAAGATCATTGATGCTTTACCAGATGAACCCTCGCTTGACGATATGACTCAGGCATGTTCAAAGTAGGATCAGTGGAACATAAGATGACAACGTTAGCTAATGCCATGGTTGCAGTTACCACCACAGGCCATAGATGTGTCTCTTGCAGTAAAAAAGGGCTATCAGAAAACTGAATGCTCCCAGAAATCAAAGAAGGACATTCCCACCCTTCCACCCCCTGTGCGAGTACCATGAACAGGTTTCGTTGAGTCAGAAACTGCTTTTTTGCATGACGCCTGTGCCTGGACTCAAGGTGGCTGTAACTTGATATGACAGTCACAGATGGCAGCACATTGTTACACTTTAAGACAGTTCACCCCAGGTTGTCAAGCTACGCATGGTGGCGGACTTTGGCCGGTTGACATTATCTGTGGATGCGTTATGGTCGCTACTGCCCATACTGGTGACACTGCCCGGGATGTTATTCACCATTGACTGTGGACCTTTTTCTACATATGGACTTCCACGCTGAATTAAGACTGACAGTGGTCCTGCCTGTGCCTCTTCCCGGGTGCAATCTTTTCTCTGAATGTAGAGAATTTCTCATGTCACCGGTATTCCTCACTCCCCCCAGGATCAAGGTATTGTGGAACGAGCACATGGTATCCTTAGCCATCAATTACAAAAACAGAAGGTGGGAATGTCTGGGGAACCCCCTGAAGCTCGCCTTGTTAAGGCAACCTATGTGTTCAATTTTGTTAACATCACAGGGGGCCAGCGGGATCCACCCATGGTCCAGCATTTTGACTCCTTACAAAAGTCCACACCTGTCTCTCCTGGGGTGAAAGTATAAATGAAAGACTTGCAAAAGGGGCAGTCATCTCAACCATGCGAACTATTAACTTGGGGTAGAGGATATACTTGTGTTTTTACAGATGAAGGACCGTGCTGAGTACCTGCTTGATGTGTACGACCTGTACTGGATTGCAGAGGTTTGAAGTTGTTAACTTTCTTGCCTATCATTGGTTGCTGTGTTGCCATAGTTATTATATTGTCTCCCTGCATTGACTAGCCAAATGGCCAATCCCCTCTTTTCCCCACCAACCCTTATAAGCTGGGGGGAGATTTGAATAAACTCTCTTCGCTGCTGGACTTCCTGGGTGCTGCGTGGTCTCTGTCTCCTGGCATAGGTGCCTCCGCTGCCTGCCCCTGCCACGGGGGCAGCGGGGCGGGGGGGGGTGATTTCAGCCCTGGAACCTTCACAGAGCGGCCGGGAGAGACCCTTAAGAACTCACCCAAACTGCAACAGATGGTGCCCAACGGCACGAACTCCACCCACGAAATCGGAGAGACGTTTTGAACAGCGGTGTCGGCTCTGCTGAGCGCCCGGTGATTGAACTGTGCCACGACGCCGACCCCTGTGGCCCAGGGGGGCGGAGGGCCGAGGGACCTGCAGGCAACCAGTGTAGCATCGACACAGCAGTAGTGGCTGCGGAGCGCCACGGAGATGCTGAGAGTGCAGTGTGGTGCGAACTTCGGGTAACAACACAGACTGCACGCGAAACATGTGTCTTCAACACGGAAGAGCAACATTTTCAAAGTGCCCGCCACGTCTCTGCAGCCGCCGGACAGAGAAAGCCGAGCGAGGACCCCGGAAGCAGCGCCAGCCACCACTGCTGGAGTGGCCCTTGCTCCGCCCCGACGCAGAAACTTCTCTATCCCACGCCGCCGCCCAGATCACGTGCCTCCGCTCTACACACCAAGAGAGCGCCGAGAGACCACCCACCTCCAGCCACGTGGCCGACCCATCCCCTGCTGCCCGCCCACCCCCCAACCCTTTTCCCTCAATTTCTTTTTTCTTTACAGCCTAGCTTCCAAGTACCCAAACCAGTTTTTCTACGTTACTCTTCATATGTTAATTACCAGGTTACTTCACTTTTACATATCTTTACCGGGTACACCGTGATCAGCAAAACAAAGAAAACCCAACAACACCCCCCCCCCAACCTAATGCCCCTTTTTAAAAAAAAAAAAAAAAAAAAAGGGACAGGGAAGGAAAAGAAGTGAGCAGCTAAGCCGCAGCGAAGCACAGATAACCTTGCAGTTTTTAACAACTACTTCAGGTCTTTCTTTAAATGTGATGTTATCTTATAATGTAAACAATCTCGAGAGTATTTGTAGCAGTTTTTCAAAAACACTGGCAGATTTTCCTTAGTAATACCTATTTGCATTGAGAACGGGGAATGTATGTATTACCTCCAACCTGTAGGAATGTTATAATTTGTAGTTAATCAAACTTCAAAGCTAAACATCAGGATTTACTTATTCCTTGTTGTTTAATAACAAATTCACATCTTTGTTCTTTATTATTAATTTAGAAATCTCCACACAGAGAAAAGTAAGGGCCTCTCTACCTGCTTCCCTGCTGCCTGACTGTCAGCGCCGTCGCTCTCTGGGGGGCAATGAGCTGCCGCGGGGTGAAAGGGGGAGGAGCGAGAGGACACATCCTCCCCCGGAGTTAGGGGCAAAAAGGAAAGCCTCTGCACTGGCGTTCCCCCTTCCCTATCCAATTAGCGTTCGTCAAATGGGCCTGATATAGGGCATCGTTGACCTTACTCCTTCTGTGAAGGGGAGGGCAGCTGCAGCGCAAAAGACATTCTGTGTCGGGCAAACGCCCAGAGTTAGCGTCCTGGTGCAAGGTGGGAGCAGCTCTGGCATATTCCTGTATCCCTCTAACCCTGAAAACAGATAGCTTTGGTCCCCAAGATGAAAGATTCTTGGGTCAACTCACATGCCCCATAGCCTCAAGCTATATCAGGGGTATGCGCGGTGGAACGGTCTCCTGAAACAACCAAGGACTTGCCTAGTTGATCAGGAGGCGTCAGTAGCCGGGGTTGGAGGCCACCCTAACTGGCTCGGGTTGAGCACCCAAACAAGCTCGGGTTGGAAGCCACCCTAACTGGCTTGGGTAGAGTCACCCAAACAAACTCAAGTAAAATTTAATTTGGAGATTTCTCTTTTTATAATAGGAACATAAGTCTTAAAATTACCTGTTTTCTCAAGTTCAATACAAATCATCTTACTCGCTTTCTCATTTTTATATCAACCTTTATATTAACCTTTACCCCAGGTTCAACTAGAAAATCTTCATTGTTAAATCCCATTAAAATTACAAATGTTGTCTTTATTATAAATAAGAAAGGGTGAGATGCAGGGGTTTGAAGTTGTTAACTTTCTTGCCTATCATTGGTTCTTGTGTTGCCATAGTTATTATATTGTCTCCCTGCATTGGCTAGCCAAATGGCCAATCCCCTCTCTTCCCCACCAGCCCTTATAAGCTGGGGGGGAGATTTGAATAAACTCTCTTCGCTGCTGGACTTCCTGGGTGCTGCGTGGTCTCTGTCTCCTGGCATAGGTGCCTCCGCTGCCTGTCCCTGCCACGAGGGACAGGCAGCGGGGCGAGGGGGTGATTTCAGCCCTGGAACCTTCACAGAGCGGCCGGGAGAGACCCTTAAGAACTCACCCAAACTGCAACACTGGATGAACCGCATCCACAAGTTACATGAAAACCCATCTATGACTGTACTCGTCAACCAAAATAAAGAATGCTACTGCCATGGACTGACAATGGATGGACTGTCTGGGCTGTTACTCTTGCCTGTGCATATAGTCGTTTTTGTATTATCGATATTGCCGTGGTTTGTATCTCCCTTGCAAGGGGCCCCGCAATGAATGACGCTCATTGGCAGTTTCTTTAATACAAAAACAGGGGGAATTGTGGTGGTTTTCCCCCAACTGGCCTGGGGGATCCTGGAAGAGTTATAGTCAAGTAGGAACTTTTGCACAAGGCAGAAATCAGCCAGGACCCAGAAGATGTAACAATATGGTTTTCCAGGAAAATATGCTGAGTCATAGTTGGCTGACATGACACAGTTAGCAGAGTTATATAACATTATTAGTGGCCAATGGAAGGATATTTATGTAATTTGGGGACCAATAAAGAGTTAACATGTGTAGCCTAAAAGTGTATAAAATAGCAAGCAGCGTGCAATAAAGAGTTCCAACTTCTGGTTCCACAAGGGTTCATGTCGTTACTCCCACCTCGACTTGTGACAGTTTCCTTTGGATTGTCTTAAGATTTGGGAAGCGAAAGTTTCCTTTAGGTTTTCTTAAGATTTGCAGAGCTAAGATGCTAAGCTTCCTTTGGGTTTTCTTCTTGTCTTGTTAAGGAATTCCTGGAATGTAACAACTGAAATAGTACTCTGTGGTTTTATATGTTTCGGGTTTTTTATGGGTTGTCTTGTTCTATGTTAAGATCTTTTATGGGAAGTGATTCTGGTAACTCTGAGCGAGTAGCTGAGAATTTACCATGCTGTTTGAAACCTAGAATTAAAATTTGTCCTTTTTGCAACTGCTCATTATATGTGAGGACTCTATACAACCATTGTAATAAATATATTTTAGGACCAAGGGGAATGCAAGAGAGAGGATTAAATTGAACTCTGAATTTATATTGTATCAGGTGTAGGGCTAATCAAAGCCTGGAAGAGACCCAATGGGCAAGATATCATTGTTGTATGAATAATAGGTATGTGTTTCAAAAGATTTACTCAAATCTTCGGTAAAGTGTGTATTTTGCCATCTACAGCGATATCTTGTGACTTTGTGTGGTAACTCAATTTGACCATGTAAAACTTATGAGATAGGGAAACTTTTGAGAAAGTTTGGAGTGTGTCAGTGCGTGTGAGACACAGTTTTTACTGCCAGGTGAGTGAGGAGTCCCAATCTGCAGTTCTGTGCTGCCCACAAGGGCACCAGCAAGAAATGGACAAAGCGATCGATCAGTTAATATATGAAGTGGTGGGAGATATATATATATATATAGGGCTCTTATAATAATGGGAGGCAAAATGAGTAAAGAAATAAATACTAAAACACCTCTAGGTTGCATTTTGAAGCCCTGGAAAGAGTTAGGTGGAATTCCCAGAGGGAATCTGAATAAAAAGACATTTTTAAAATACTGCCAAAACTGGTGGCCTCTGTATACATTAGATGATGGTGAAAAATGGCCACCCGAAGGAAGTCTTAATTACAATACAATTTTACAGCTCATGCTGTTTCTCAGTAGACAGCAAAAGTGGGATGAAGTAATGTAGGCAGATATGTTTTTCACCTTAAGAAATAAACCTGAATGGCAGAAAAACTGCAGAATAAATGTTCCACCCCAAGATCCTTTTGTCTTAGCATTAGAAAAGGAGTAGAAAAATCATAAACTGAAAAAACACTGCTGTGACTCTTGCAGTATCAATCAACAGTGTCTCAAGTTAGGAAAAATAGAAAGTGATGAAGAAAGTATAATAGACCCCCATGAGCTACAGACAAGGGGACCAGAGCCGGCAGGACAGAGACCTGGTAGCCCTCAGGGGTCAGGAAGGGATGAAACCAATTCTGAGAGCATAGCAGAAAGCGTAGAGGACCCAGAAGAGGGAATTAGCAGTACATATCAGGGTCAGACTGTTGGGCAGAGAGCCAAGGGCAAGACAGGAGGTAAAGCGAAAGCTAAAACTGAAACCAGCCACACAGTTGCTCCTCTTCAGCAAGTAATATCGCCGACAGGGGGTCAGACAAAAGTAAAAGTGCCCTTTTCAGAGAGTAACCTGAATAGCTGGAGAGAAGAAGCTAAATGTTTTAGAGAAAATCCTGAGAAGGTGGCTAAGAGATTTGAATTAATCGTGAAAAATCAAGATATTGATTGGTCAGAAATAGACCTGATACTCTCAGAATTGACAGAAACAGAGAAGGAGCTGATAATAAAACCAGCAAGGAACCATGTGGAAGGACAGATTGCAACAAATGTTTTGAGAAGAAACATAGATGACATCTTTCCAGTACAAAAACCTAATTGGGACCCAAATAACCCAGGACATTATGCATTGTTAAAACAAAATAGAAAATTGGTCCTAGTGGGATTAAGAAATGCTATAGTTAAAGCTGTAAATTGAGTTGCTTTGTATGATGTCAGACAGGGAGAAGATGAGATGCCTACAGCATTTCTAGACAGACTTAGAGCTGCCGTGAGAAAATACACTACCCTGGACCCGTCATCAGAAACAGGCAAGCAACAACTAGTGGGATTACTAATGGGACAAAGTAACCCTGATATTAGAAAAAGGTTGCAGAAAATCAATCATCCTTCTAATAAAAATTTGGAAGTATTAATGAATGAAACTTATAAAATATACAACAATAGGGAGAAAAAGGAGGATAGAAAATTAGTGAGGGTAGTAGTGGCTGCTATAACTCAAAATTAGAATTTTCCAGGACCAAACATCAGAAGTCAAGGCTGAGGCCAGACCACACGAGGGAGAGGAGACTTTCCCTCACAGCAAGCAAGAATAG
This sequence comes from Empidonax traillii, assembly GCF_003031625.1. Lineage (NCBI taxonomy): Eukaryota > Metazoa > Chordata > Aves > Passeriformes > Tyrannidae > Empidonax > Empidonax traillii. Next base: position 42,260 of record NW_020957001.1, read on the forward strand.
GACCAAACCAGTGTTCCTATTGCCTACAAACAGCTCACTGGAAGAGGGACTGCCCTAAGTTGACCAATAGAAATGCAGAAGGAGTTGTCATTGCTCATCAAAACAGTGAATGATGGGGACTGGTGAGCCTAGCAGACCCACTGGTTAAAATGGAGCTAGGGGATGGTGAAAAGGAACTGGACTTTCTGATTGACACTGGAGCCACATTTTCGGTTTTAAATCAAGAACTAGTACCTAAAAGTGATGAATTTGTTCAAGTGATAGGAGTAACAGGCCAAGCAGAAAAAGCTTACTTTTTGAAACTCCTCAAATACAAAATTGGAAAACAAATGGGAATTTATCAATTTTTATACTTACCTAACTCCCCAAAACCTCTGTTGGGTAGAGAATTATTGGAAAACCCGGAAGCTGTGATTAAATTTGAAAAAGGTAAACTTGAATTTCAGGTAAATGAAGAACAATTAATAGCAGCCCTGAGTTTGGTCACAAGCTGTGCAAAACCAGAGCAAAACAACCAGAGTATTAGCCAGATTTTAAATCGTGTATCCCTTGGTATGGGCTACTGATGTACCCAAAAAGTCAAAACAGGCAATCCCTATTCAAATAGAATTACTACCAGGAGCAAAACCAGTAGTCAGGAAACAATATCCATTGAGTTTAGAAGACAGAAAAGGAACTGAATCAATAATCAAAAACTGTTTGAAATTTAGGTTTTTAATAGAGTGTGAATCTGACTTTAACACTCCAATTCGCCCAGTCAAGAAACCAAACGGGGAGGATAGATTAGTTCAAGATTTAAGGGCAGTAAGTGAAATAACAAAAACAATATATCCCGTGGTGGCCAACCCCTATAGTCTTTTAATGAAGTTAAGGGACAATTTGATTTGGTTCACAGTGTTAGATTTTAGAAATGCCTTTTTCTGCCTACCTCTAGCTCAAGAAAGTCAAAAGATCTTTGCTTTCAAATGGGAATCTGTTAATAGAAGGAGAAAGACTCAATTAAGTTGGACAGTCTTACCACAGGGATTCAAAAATAGACCCACTTTATTTGGTAATCAATTGGCCAAATAATTAGAACAATGGGAACAGCCACCAGGAGATGGTGTTCTACAATATGTAGGTGACCTATTAATAGCAACTGAAACAGAAGAAGAGTGTGTACAATGGATGATCTCTCTTTTAAACTTCTTGGGTTTAAACGGCTATCGAGTCTCCCAACAGAAAGCACAACTGGTGCAAGAAAAAGTGATATACCTGGGATATGAAGTCTCCACTGGACATGGTTCCCTGGGAACAGCGAGAAAAGAAACCATCTGCCAGATGCCCAGACCGGAAACAGTGAGATATCTACGAGCCTTTCTAGTGATACCTTGGAGTTTTGATTTTTTAATTTTTGTAGATCTTAGAGGTAGTTATGTAGTAAATGTAGATTTTAAAGTAACAGCACATTATCCCTTACCCTTTAATACACCAGTTACACATAGTAAACCCTGTTACCCGTTCCCATATCAATTCCGCTAAATTCCACTAGTCTGTTTATTCTCTTTTTCAAGGTAGAATTGTAGAGAACACCCTAACCCTACAGAAGAAGATATAACCATAGAGGCAACAAGCTTCAGGCCTAGGACTCTGGAAAGCCTCCAAGAACATTATGTGCTCTGAGGAAGAGGAAGATGAAGAAGAGGGGGTCACAAAACGCCCCCAGACCCAATTCCCAAGAGGCGTGGCGAGGGCAGAACCTGGGTGGTGGCTGGATGGAGATTGGGTGAAAATCATTATAAAAACTGTGAACATCTGTATTCGGAGGCAGGCGTTGGGGGTATTCCAGAAAGCCTGGGGGTTCATTAAAGCCTTTGTATCCTTATCTTATCTCCTACCTAATTTGACTTGGAGTCTTTTTTTCCCCACAGCCATTTAGGCAACACTAGGAATGATAGGTTGGTGTTGTTTATGGATATATCAGTACGGACTGTTGGGTACTAGGCAGACATCAGGCCTGGGAAAGCAGGTGCAGTTGCTCAACAAGAGGCCTCAGAGATGAGGATGGAATCCAACAAGCGGTCTTGGACACTAAGTGAAAGAGAGAGAAGAAGCTGCTAAACTTCTGCAGAAGGACATCATGCAGTGGACACCTGCAGTTCAAGTTAAAACTGAGAGAAAAGAACTTTTAACCCCTGCCTTACTTATAGAAAAAATATGGACTTATATGTAGCAATACCAGAGTGCCTGTATCAGGGAATGTTGATATTTTTTTGATCTGTGTTTGGCCCAGCCACCTGTGAAAGTTTTGTTCTTTGCCTGCCAAGTTCACTGATAAACAGGAACCTTGTCCTTTGAGAGAGAACTTCTTGTATAAACTGTTTTAATTGGTGTTCTATGATTGGCTCATTGTCTGTAGAGGACATTTGAAGGAGAAACTGAAGAGGAGAGGATGAAGTAAAGCCCCCAGACCCAAATAGATAAGACCCCTTGAGTGAAACAGCGCATGCGATAGGGGAATTCCAAAGTACTCACACATGCGCTGAAGGGGTACACTTATATAACCAAGGGGGTGGACTGAGAACCTCTGTCTGGGTTGTACTGGCCACACTTGCCCAGACAGATGCAATCAGTTAATGGTATAAAAGCAGCTGGATTTTTGGGGGGGATTTTTTGCTTCACACGAAGGACCACTTGTCTATAGGGGGGACGCCTGCACGTGTGAGCCATCACTCCTCCAAAAAATGCATCTGCTGCAGAGGTTTCTATGATATCAGGAGTGGGTAAGATAACTTTCTTGGTGGCACCTGTGTGAGTAAGGTGTCGCATTCTCTTATTGTTCTCTTTCTCTAGGGTTCCTGTTTACGTGGCTACTTTTGTAATAAATATTGGGTTTATTGTTGAGTTTTCAGCAGTGTCTTGGTTTTCAATCTCGGCATCCTGCGAACTCACCCTGATACAGTGCCATATGATAGTGTAAAAGAGTTTGAAGAGAGTGAATAAGTTTTGAAAAAGTGTATAACTGTGTGCCAAGTAGTTCCATGAATGCTCCCTGCCCTGTAGCACGTAAGATCCCTATGCTAGGTGTGATAAATATGCTTAATGTAAACATTGCATTCCAAAATTAGCTATTCTGCCGTTTCTGGCGCTGCTATCCACTTCCCCTCACCCTGTGATGGACTGAGAATAAAACCTTCATTTTAGCTGCTGAAGTTGAACTCTCTTATTTCACCACCAGGCCTGCAGATAGTCAGGTGCTGCAGGCACCGAGCGGGAAAGAACAACACATCTATAAGATGCAGATTCAAATCCGTTTTATTATCAGAAGGCTACTCAATATTTAATCTTTTGAGTCCTGCCATGCGACCATGAGCACAGCATGCTATTATGATTGGTCAGCACACACTGTTCACGCGCCTCAGACAGTCCAATGATTGGTAGTCTTAAAGCACACATTCTTGGGAAAAGTTTCTGTTATCACCGTTTCTCACACATTGCTTTCTGCTGACCTCTGCATTCCTGCAGCCGCAAAACTTGTTCTTGTTTGTCTAACGGTCAACTCCTGGCCTTTTCAGAACTCAGCACAATCCCCTAAAACTGCTAAGACCCCAGCATTTCCCCCCTTCTGTTTAAGCATAGAATCAAAGCTACGAATAATACAATCCTGAAGACACCTAAAAATACACGGAATAATAAGTAATAAAACTAGAATGAAAACGAGTATAGACAGCCCTTGTTTAAGTATATCTTTTAGCCAACCTCCTACTCCCCAGGACTCCAGCCAGGCATCCAATCCCACAGATCCTTCTTTTACATGATGCATGCGTTCCTTAAGCTCTTGTAACTGTTTGTATATGCTCTTGTGAATGATCAGATAGATTCATGCAACACATTCCCTCAAAATCCTGACACCCGTGCCCATGGGTCAAAAGCAAAAAATCAATTGCTGCTCTATTCTGCAAAACTGCATGTCTTAAGCTATTTAAAAACACACGCGTAACCCCTTTTGTATTTGTGCTAGGAAAATCGCCTGGGTCTTCCTTTGCAGGGCCCTTTGCAAACACGACACCAAACATGACAACATTAGTAGCACAACCACAAAAATAGATAACAGAAGCAAACCTGTCTTGACCATAGGCAAAAACCATTCTGATAGCAACAGACCATTTAGTTAGTCCTGACCAGCATTAACCTGTAATTCTTTAATACTTGCTTCCAGTCATTGAAGGCTAGCATGCATCAACTTACCATCATAAAATCTATATAATACATCCTCTTAAAATCTTAACACTTATAAAGTATTTTAAGTTCACACACATCTTTTTTCACTCATACAGCTTTTTTTTTTTTTTTCCAGTCATTCAGACGGTGGCCACCTCAATCCACTCCTCATTCACATATAGCTGGGTTTTTTATTATAGTTTTGCATTTCAACCACAGATCTCAGATCCCAGTATTACTGGCTGTGTGCTTCTCAGTCTACCATCTCTGATGGTCATGTTCAGTAACTCCACCTGTCCTGAAGAGGAATCAATACAAGGAACAAAAAAGCTTAAGGAACCTATATGAGATCCATTTTTGATCCAGCACCTGTTCATGCACATGCATATTCTCCTCCTCCTATTTTCTTGTATTTGAAAATATGTTTGGCATGTAAAAATGCTTTCTTGACAATAACTTGTCCCATGCGTAAGCTAGCCCTGCTATAGAATACCAAAAGTTATGCAACATAACAGAAATAATGTTAGGTGAACTGAAAGAAGACAAGAAAATCATGTGTGTACATTTTAAATTCCTTACTGAAATTTACCTTAACCTGATGCTAGGAAGGGGAAAAGAAAAATCTGCAATTACAAAATCACAATAACCAAGTAACCAGGACCAATCATAGATCTCTTAAACTTTTAACTATTCCTCAGTAAGTTCCACTTCTCTGTTAACTGTGACAAACTCAGCGAAAAGCACCACCAGCACTACCAGTCATGCACATGGAAGTTCTCTTCGAAGCTCCTTTTTTTTTTTTTATCAGCTGTAGTTTTAGCAGTTTTGTCACACTGCAACACTACAAGTGCCGAGTCTTGGGTTCTTTGAGACACCTTCAACGCAGGCGGTGGCCCCTGATGGTGCTGGGGCGACTCACCCCGCTCTGGCTCAGAGCCGGCAGTTCCCCAGCTCCGCAGCTCCATCAACAGCGACTCCCCCCTCGGTCCGCTCCCAGCATGGTGCTGCGCTGGCGCCCTGGTCCGGGTCGGCCCCCCCCGGCCAGCGCTGTCTCCGTGCTCTCCGAATGTTGGTATGCAGTCGCCTCTTTCAGTCGCTGTTAACAAAAAAACTTACAAACCGTTGCTATTAATAGTTCAGTCAGTTTTAAGCTGTTATCGTAACAGAGGGGTCTGCTTGGGAAAAAGAAGAGGTGAGCCACCGGACTGTGGCCAGTCCCCACTTTGTTCCACAGCGGGTCTTGAACCTATGACCGTGGGATTCACAGTCCCATGCTTTATCAACTGAGCCATCTGAGCTTCTTTAACACTCACTGTTCTCTTTCCAAGGTAGCCAGGCTCCCGTCACGGTAGCCAGGCACTCTTAAATCTTACAGCAGCTTCGTTTTGGAGTCTTAGAGCAAAATTCTTTACCCCGTGTCTTGCATCCGTGAGTGATTGCTGTGAGGAAACCATAACTTGCAAAGCAAACATACCTTTGCCTCTTGTTCAATTGCATTAACATTGTTAAA
>NW_020957001.1:48053-59036 GCF_003031625.1 Empidonax traillii
GGGGGGGGGGGGGAAACGGAGTGGTTTCTATCGCCATCTGAGGCGGCTTCGGTCCCAGTCCTGGCTCCAACTCAGCTCCGGCTCTGCTCTCCTGAGCCAGACCACGGCGACACCAACATAATAAATCTATCAGCACCAAATACGGCAGCTGAGTGTTAGTCTTTTCAACCAATTTCATTAGGCTATGAACAACCGCCTGTTCCACTGCTAAAGCAGTTAATTCCATCCTGCTTATCCCTGACTCACTGGTCAGACCGTGCACGAACCCGTCTTTCTTCGGACTCTCAGCTAAAATTCAGCTGACAGCAGGATCCTCGCAAACTCTACAGCTTGATGCAATTCAACCCTCCCCAACCGATCACGTCGGGGTCATCAGATGCTGTGGGCATTTCACGCGAGCGGGAACAACACATCTATAAGATGCAGATTCAAATCCGTTTTATTATCAGAAGGCTACACAATATATAATCTTTTGAGTCCTGGACATGCGACCATGAACACAGCATGCTATTATGATTGGTCAACACACACTGTTCACGCGCCTCAGACAGTCCAACGATTGGTAGTCTTAAAGCACACATTCCTGGGAAAAGTTTCTGTTATCACCGTTTCTCACACATTGCTTTCTGCTGACCTCTGCATTCCTGCAGCCGCAAAACTTGTTTGTCTAATGGTCAACTCTTGGCCTTTTCAGAACTCAGCACAATCCCCTAAAACAGCTAAGACCCCAGTAGTCAGGGACCAAAGAGTCCTAGTTAAAGAACTGCGTTACGACTGTCTCCACAGTAGCTATTCCGAAAACCCATCTATGTCCCTTGGGGTCTTTGAAATACCCATTTCTAAGGTAGTCAATGCCCAGGATACATGGGGCATCTGGACCAGTCACAATGGGGTGTTTCTGCCACTCCTTCCCAGTCAAGTTCACTTCAACTTCCAACACGGCCAACTGTTGCAACCCTCCTGTCACCCCAGAAATGGAAATAGTCTCTGGTCCCACATGTCCTGAGGTCATTAACGTGCATTGAGCGCCAGTGTCAACCAAAGCCTTGTATTCTTGTGGGTCTGATGTGCCAGGCCATCGGATCCACACCGTACAATTGACACAGTTGTCCCGTGCCTCTACCTGGCTAGAGGCAGGGCCCCTCTAATACTGGTCTCCATCCTGCTCATCACAGTTTTCCGTCTGTGAATACTGGCGGGAGGTACCTTCTAGCGGGTCAGATCCCTGCCCACGGGATACCGGCACTGCACTCACTTTCACAGACTTTGCTTTTTTCTTGTCCTTCAACTCTTGTACTCCGGCTGCTGAGACGTGAGTAGGTTTCCTGTCCCACTGTCTCATGTCTTCTCCATGTCCAGATAGGAACTACCACACCTCGGTTCGTGAGGTCTGTCTACCCTCTCTAGCTGGGGGGTGCCTGGTTCTCACTGGTGCCACCTGGGAACAGTTTCTCTCAATCTTTTCTAGGATTTTCTCCTGTTGATCTTGTAGTTTTGTAGTTATGGTAGTGAGGTTATTGATCAAGGTGTCTACAGAGGAAATGCAAACTTGTAATGATCCGTGGACCATACTGTCATACATCTGAAGGTAATTTGCTGTAAATGTCACTGGCTCTCTCTTTTCCCCAGCCTCCAATGATGTCCGGTAACTGACGTGTGCAGATGGCCCCATACGTATGAAGATCCACCACGAGTGGTGTACATCTAACCTTGTCAGGATTGTCAGTGGCTTGAATATCCCTTCCAAACAGTACCTCCAACAGTGCCATTTCCCTCAGGCGTCGGATCCCCTCCTCCATGGTATTCCAACTCTTCACACAATGGTCTGTCTGCAAGGCCTCCCTGTAAACAAACCTCTCTCTCACAGCATCCAGCAACCGTGCCCAGAGAGACAGGGGCTTTGATTCTCTCACAAATGCCTCCTCAATGCCCACATCCTGGGCAATAGACCTCAAGAACCTTGCTTCACTGCCATCAAGGTTTATGGCATCACCCGTGGAGTCCCAGACTCGGATCCTCCAGGTCAGTATGGACTCATTCGGGTGACGAATAACATCTGCCCGTAATTTCTGGAGGTTGTCATACGATAAGGACTCAGTGATGATTTCTGGCTCCGGGTTGGCTGTCTGTGAGGGTCCTGCCTCCCCATCATCGTCAACTGGGTGGGCTGATTTGGTCTTATATTTCCTCTTTTGGATAGGGGGAACTCCCATTGAGTTGTTTGGTCCCTTGGAATTTGCCTTATCTGGAGTCACCCTTGAATCAGGCCTCTCGTTTTCATCTTTTCCTTTTCCCTGTGAGGGCTGCACCATACTGAGCAGCTTTCTGTAGGCAACGGCTAAAACCCCACGTGCATCTGCCACCTGCCTCTCTATGGGTTTACCACGACCTCCCTCCCTCACAGCTGTTATTATCTTTGTAGGGTTTAGGAGTTGTTCGAGAGTGAACTTCCATGTTGGAGGAACTGAACCACTTTCTAGAAATTTACCCATATCCTCCCATGGCCCATGCCATTCGAGGTTTTCCACCACTCTGGTCAGCTTCTGTGCCCATTCTGGATAATTCCTGGCCCTAACTACGAATATTAGATATGACACCGTGGCAATAGATATGACACCTTGCACGAGAAGTCCAAAAAGTAAAACCTCTGCTACATCTAAAGAGAGTTTAAATTTCTCAGAGGCCATTGTATTGGAACCAAAGGGAAAATGTATGAAGGGTTGGGCAAATATACCCCCCTGTGTTTTTCCATAGGGATGGGTGCCATTATCCTTAAAACCCCAGAGAAAACAGTGTAGGCTGGAGCAGTAATATATCCTTGAGAACATATCACAAATGAAAATAATTGGTGCTGAGTTTGCTATGTCATAAAACCAATGCAAGAGTTCAAACGTACTTATTGCAATGAGGGTCATAGTATCTGAGCTGAAAAACATCGACAGGTGGGACACAGTGCTGTGGGCATTTCACGCGAGCGGGAAAGAACGACGCACCTATAAGATGCAGATTCAAATCCGTTTTATTATCAGAAGGCTACACAATATATAATCTTTTGAGTCCTGGACATGCGATCATGTGCACAGCATGCTATTATGATTGGTTAGCCTACACTGTTCACGCTCCTCAGGCAGTCCATTGATTGGTGGTCCTAAAACACACATTCCTGGGAAAAGTTTCTGTTATCACCGTTTCTCTCATATTGCTTTCTGCTGACCTCTGCATTCTTGTAGCCATAAAACTTGTTCTTGTTTGTCTAACGGTCAACTCCTGACCTTTTCAGAACTCAGCATACTCGTCTAAAACTGCTAAGGCCCCAACAACACAGATTTCGGCATAATCATATACCACAGAAAAGGAACTACCCCAGACTTCATAGTGCCTACAGGTTCACAAACACGTATAAAGTCACACAAGGGCAGTTATTCCTTTTTCACTTTTCCTCTCTCGGGCCCACAGTGGGCACCAAAAATGTCCCAGTTTAAATGAGACAAGGGTCTTTTGCTGAGGGTGAGTTAGGAGAAAAGACCCAAACTTCTCTCTCTAAGCAATTATAAATCCAAAATTAAAAGGTTCCGATTGAAGGAAAATAACAAATTTTGGAAAAGGAAAAAAACCCCTTTATTAAAAAGTATGTTTGTATTAACAGAAACACAAAAAAAACTCAAGTAAAGCAACCAAACAATATTCCTATACTCACAAATAATCCCCTTCAAAAATAAACCAATAAACCGGCAAAAGGGAAAATAAACAGTTCAATTTTTGCCCCCTTTGGTGCAATTCTGACCAAAGTCAGTAGGGGGCGCAGTTGGGTCACTGGATATGCAGAACTTGTAATGTCTTATAGCAATTACCAGGTGCCACTTTTGGATCACTGAAAATACAGAATTTGTAATGTCCTGTACCATCCAACAGGTGGCGCTGTGAGATCCCTAGTTGCCGCCACGTGGGGGTGCGGGGCGTGGCGGGGGGGGGAAGGGAAAACAGCAACCTGATAGCTACCTGATGACCTATACACAGGGTCGGGGGGAAGGGAAAGAAAAAATTCCTTGCTAAAAGCTGAACCACGACAGGGCAGTGGTTGCAGTGGTCGTGAATATAGAAGAAGGCAGAAAACTTACAATGGGACAGAAAATGACTGTGTTGGTGTCCCATACTGTATCGATAGTACTGGAACAAAAGGGTAACCATTGGTTTTCACCTTCCCGGTTCCTGAAATACCAGGCAGTCCTGGATGAATCAGATGACGTAACCATTCAGGTGACTAATGCTGTCAATCCAGTTTCATTCCTAAAAGGGAAGAATTTCAGCTAAACCTGTTATCCATGACTGCTTGGAGACCATCAAGGCAGTGTACTCCAGCCGCCCAGGTCTCAAGGAAGAACCATTCCAGGATGCTGACAATTGGTTCTCAGATGGCAGCAGCTTCATAAAGCAAGGTGTAAGGATGGTTAGCTATGCGGTAACCACCACAGAACAGGTAATTGAATCAAATCCTTTGCCTGCAGGGACTTCAGCTCAAAAAGCAGAACTAATAGCTCTCATTTGAGCTCTTGAACTAGCAAAGGGAAAGCAAATAAATATCTGGACTGACTCTAAGTATGCCTTTGCTATCGTCCATGCACATGGAGTAATCTGGAAAGAACGAAGGCTCTTGACTGCCCAAGGAAAAGCTGTAAAGCATGCAGAGGACATTCTACAATTGTTAGAAGCCATCCAACTCCCAACACAAGTGGCTATAATGCATTGTAGGGGACACCTGAAGGGTAACACCATCCCAGAAATAGGTAACAGGAAAGCTGATGCAGAAGCTAAATTAACTGCTGCAAGAAACAGAATTATCAGTAGCAGCTCTAGTGACAGAAAACTAGACACAGATTTTCAGTCAGAATATCAAGAGACAGACTATAAGTGGATACATGAAAATAAAGGTAAGCTACTGGACAATGGGTGGGGTCAGCTGAAAACAGGACAATTAGTACTACCAGAAAAAACTAGTATGGCAATTTGTAAAGGCAGAACATGACAAGACTCACTGGGGCTTGGACTCTATCAACATTTAAGAGTTAGAGTAGCAGGACCAAACCTATTTACCACAATAAAACCGGTCATATCCCAATGTGAGCTTTGCTTGAAAAAAAACCCAAACACTGGAACTAAAATATGCCAAGGGGCAATAAATAAAGGGTAATTCCCAGGCAAAATTTGGCAAATCTATTTCTCTGAACTCCCAAGAAAAGGGGGATTTCCTTATCTCTTAGTTTTGACTGACACATTTTCTGGATGGCCTGAAGCTTTCCCAAGCAGAAAAAATAAACGGAGGCAAGTGATTAGAGTTCTGTTGAATGAGATTATACCACAGTTTGGAGTGCCTAAGAGTATCTCTTCAGATAGAGGGTCACATTTTTGTGCAAAAATTGTAAAAGCAATAAGTAAAGCACTGAAAATTAATTGGCAATTGCATACACCATACAGATCTCAAGCAAGTGGGCAAGTAGAAAAGATGAATCACCTCATCAATCAATAAATTGACAAAATAAACCAGGAAACAAACTTTACCTATTGCTCTGATCAGACTAAGAGTCAAACCAAGATCAAAAGAAAAGCTGAGTCTGTTTGAAATTCTATATGGTTGACCCTATGTGATGCAAACTGTAAATAGCGAAGCTTTATATCAAATAGGGAATCAGTATGTGTCTGATTATGTTATAGCTGTAGGAAAATGATTAAATAAAAATGCTACAGTGGTATTAGAACATCAGCCTAAGCAACCTGATTGTAAACTACATCCATTTAGTCCTGGTGATTGGATATATGTTAAGAATTTTTCAGGAAAACCTCTACAAGAAAAGTGGGAGGGACCTTTCCAGGTGTTGCTGATGACCTTCACAGCAGTTCGAATAAAAGAACAACCAACTTGGATCCACTACACCCAAGTGAAGAAAGCTTCCAAGAAGAGTCAAGAAGACTCCTGAGAAACCCAGAACCATGGACCTCCGAACAAGAAGTACCTGCTCTCAAGTCCTCTCTATGCTGACTCTTGGACTTTTGATAAGTATAACCTTATCTCAAGCCCCCACTTTAGAATGGCCATGGTCTAATGCACATATTGTCGAATCACATCCATGGACTGGTGCACTGCTCTCGACTAGCCCAGAGCCTAACCCAAGTTTATCCATTTATGTATTACATAACAACAAGTCATATATGCAACATGACTGGAAGAAGACCCAAGGTTCACTAGATACTATAATAGGAATAATTGGAAATGAGATCCAGGTGGGATGTAGAGGTGTTAACGTGTCAGTGCAAAAAACAAAACAAGTCAAGCTAATAGTAACACCTATAAAGAACCAGTCATCCACATTTAGCCATATGGGAAATACTGATAATGGTGTTTTTGCTCAAAAGAAAGGGACCAATTTCTTGCCTATGGGATGACGCTAAGGAAGATAGAAGAGATGAAGCCCAGTGCAAGATTAAGCTACTGTTAGATCAATCAGTTTCAGTTACATGTTTATGGGTTGGCAAAGATAAAGGTGCTTCTGAAATGTTTATCATTAGACTTAAAGAAAATCCTACTACTAAGGCAACAACTACCAAACCATTTATTGAGACAACTGACACACCCACCACCCCTTTTCTGAACTGTGAAAGGGTTCATAATTTAACCTTCATTGGACCTCATGTGATTAGGCAGTCAAATGAACAAAAGCTACTATTAGATCCCACATACTTAAGAAAGTTCAAATAAATGTCCAGGCAAATATATCTCACATACAAAAAAATTGCCAACCTTACAAAGTCTTAAAGGGTGGAATGCCTGGCTAACCACTAGATCTCACCATACTTGAACTCAAAGAGATATACCTGGATGGATTGGCATAGGACTAGATGTATTAAATACCATAGACCAAGAAGTACTAGTCAACAAGCTTAGTGCTGTCACTTCTGATCTAGGAAAGCTCAAAGTTCCCTTAAAATAATCTATGCTCACATTAGCAGAAACTCAGTCTTTGGCAGTTAGATTGTTAACATTAGTAGCTAATTACACAGCCTAAGATTTTACCAAAATTGCTGAATATACTGGCGGCATTAGCAAAAAGGTTGCACTTGCTATCCAATGTATTCAGACTCAGCAATGGGTGCAACCTATAACCGCAGGAATACTAGAGAGGGAACATCAGGAATACTACCTCAAGAAATTAGAGAATTAATAGTCAGAGAAGATTCCACTACCCAGTTTGAGAAAGATCACCAAGCTTGGTGGCAGTTAGTGAACTTCACCTATGACCCACTGTAACAGGGTGAGTTCGAAGGATCCCACACGGCGGCCTGGCCCCAGCCCGGCCTCCAAATGATCCCCAGAATGCATTCCAATGCTCCTGCGTTCATCCGGGATGGTAAACAGGAGGGGTACCTCCCGGACCCCCACCCCAGGGCCTCAACACCTCTACCAACAAACTCATGCTCCTTTCCACTACCCACAGCCCCTAGCACGCCCACACACAGCAGCTCTCAACTCAGGAAGAGTCCCGCCAGACAGCAACCAACCAACACTGAACACACCATCACTGTAGGGTCTAAGAAAAACCCTCGTTCAACAAGATACCATGGTACCATTAACAACACCTCTAGCTCACAATGACACAATGGGGAGACAACACAACCAGTACGAGAACAACGAAAAGCATGAGGTGACAGCTACACTCTCTAGCCTGCCCTTCCCACAAACACAAGTGGCACAACCCCAAAAGTTATGTAGGTCCCACTTTTCTCAGCAATAAGCGGCGCAGCCCTATGAGCTATATAGGTCCCACTTTTCTCAGCAACAAGCCGAGCAGCCCCGTGGACTGTGTCTTCACTCCCTGTGTGGATCATATAAGAAACACAGCACAACCACACGGAGAGAATTCCTCCCCCGCGGGTCCCACAAACTGTACCTAATGCAGCGCAGCCCTGCAGAGACAGTCCTCCCCACTGCGGGTCCTGCAAACACTAAAAGATGTGGCGCAGCCCCACAGAGAGAGAGTTCTCACTCCTCGCAGGTCCTGCAAACACTAAAAGAATGCGGGGCAGCCCCACGGAGAGAGTTCTCCCCTTCCCCCCACAGATCCCAACCATCTTGGACAGAGGTAGCGCACTCCCTAGGCTATGCACCCTGCATGAGGATCCTGATGTTCACCACATCACGAGGCACAACTCTACAAACCATAAACTCACATGCAGAGCCCAACGTGTCCCCAACAACAGTGTTTTTCACGTTTGGCATCCCATCCTCATCGCCAAAAAATGTAACAGGGTGAGTACAAAGGATGCTGAGATTGAAACCCAAGACACTGCTGAAAACTCAACAAAAATCCAATATGTATCACAAAACTGGCTAAGTAAATGGGAACCCAAGAGATAGGAAAGAAGTGAAATAAGCCCTCAGTGAAACCCCCACTCATGCAGGTGTGTTTTGCAAGGTTGTCTTACTGACCCCAGGATAACCAGAATTCCCCATAGCAGAGGCTGCATCCTCGGAGGGTCAGCAGGCTTACAAGATAGCTGGCGTCCCTGCAAAAGGCAACATTGTCCTTCATGTGAAGCTTGAGAGCCCAGAGCACAAATCACCTGCATTTTTTATCCAATTAGCTGGTGACGTCTACCAGGGCTGGTGTGGCCAGCACTGCCCAACTAGAGGCCTTTGGTCCCTCCCACCATTATGTAAGCATACCCCTTCAACGCATGTGTGAGAACTTTGGAATTCCCCTATCGCATGTGCTGTTTCATTCAAGGGGTCTTATCTATTTGGGTCTGGGGGCTTTACTTCATCCTCTCCTCTTCAGTTTCTCCTTCAAATGTCCTCTACAGACAATGAGCCAATCATAGAACACCAATTAAAACAGTTTATACAAGTGAAGCCCCTCAATTGAGGCAGTCTTTGAGTTAAACACAAAATTGTGGAAATAGTTCCAAAACCTTAGTATCAGGAAACCACAGAAGTAATAAATTCTCTGAGGAACAGAACATGTTGACAAGATAGAACATTCAAGGCATAAAGCAAAGAGATAGCAACATCAGCGAATCTTAGGACGAGCCAAAAGTCAACCTGACCCTACCACACTTGCCAACTATCCAAATTAGGGAAAGATTTCAGGACAGTTCAAAAGTTTACAATGAGGAAGACAACAAACGACCACTGCCCATCATGAAGGCTACAGGAACTCCCACCTCTAAACCTCCTCAAATTGAAGACTCTGCCTATATATGAATATTACAAGTAGATGTTGCAATTTAATGAATATGCATGTTAATGATGTAACTTTATGCTCAGGACTGTATAAAAGGCTGTGTTAATTGTACACGACAGAGTTCTTTGTCCAGGGCGACCTGGGAACTCTCCAACGCGTTGCATTAAAATACCTCCTGCTTTAAAGAAACAAATTTTTGTCTCTAAAGCAGTCTCTCTGTGCTTTTTTGGGGCAAAAATTCGGCTTCACAAGAAACTCTCTCTCAAAGGACAAGGTTCCCATTTATCAGTAAACTTGGCAGGCAAAGAACAAAACTTTCACAGGTGGTTGGGCCAAACACAGGCCAAAAAATATCAACATTTCCTTCCCCTTTAAAGGGCGGCAAAGAGGAAAATAACAGTTGAGAGTGAATAGCTGTTGGCTGCGATCTTTACGTGTTGGTAGCAGATACTACAACTTGTATTGGGTACACAATTTTAACAGATAGAACAAATTGAGTACTCATACTGTGCTCAAGAAGCAGCTGTTTGTTTGAAGATGAAAGTTTGAGTGTGGTGGGCTTTTTCCCCCTTGTAGTAGAATTTCTGGTTGTATCATAGAAATTATTGTCTCAGTGCTCTGCAGTAGTCCCAGACAGTTAATGGGTGGGCTGAGTCCCCTTTTGTGGTTTAATGTGCTTTTGGTGAGGGAGGAGGGATTATGAAGACTGTATTTCTCTTCTGGTTAATGGACTAAATCTCTGCCATGTGACTTCATTCAGGTCATGATAGTCCACTGAAACCCCTCAAATGAAGCAGTCTCTGAGGCAGTCTCTGAGAAACAAAAGGTTAAACACAAAATTGTGGAAATAACTCCAAAACCCTAATGTCAGGAAACCACAAATAATAAATTCTCTGAGAAACAGAACATGCTGACAAGATGGAACTAAAAGCAAAGAGATAACAATATCAGGAAATATTAAAACAAGCCAAGGATGAGCCAAAAAGTCATCCTGACCCTATCATATTTGCCAACTGCCCAAATTAGGGAAAGATTTCAGGACAGTTCAAAAGTTTAGACTGAAGATGATGATGAACAACCACTGCCCATGATGAAGATTACAGGAACTCCCACCTCTAAACCTCCCCAAATTAAAGACTCCGCCTATATATGAATATTACAAGTAGATGTTGCAATTTAATCAATATGCATGTTTGTGATGTAATCCTATACTCTCAAACTGTATAAAAGTGCTGTACTGAATGTATTCGACAGAGTTCTTTGTCCAGGGAGACCTGGGGACTCTCCAACGCGTTGCATTAAAATACCTCCTGCTTTAAAGAAACAAATTTTGTCTCTAAAGCAGCCTGTTGCGCTTTTTTGGGGCAAAAATTCGGCTTCACCACTGTCAGTCTCCATTCTCCGTTAGACTTTCACACTGGTCGTATGGGACTATTAAAGGGTGAGCGAGTCCTGCTGATCACTCCTTGGCTCTTGAGTTGAAAAATCAGCTTATGGTTGAGAATCAGGGAGTGCCACCGGTGTGCACTGTTGTGGTAGCAATTGGCAGTCCTTCTTCGACCCTCAGCAACCCCACAAATAGAAGGATCCTCCAAGACACCATGCACAGTAGAGAGCTGTTTAATTTCCTCCATCTCCAAGGCAGCTATACAGAAAGCCCACTGGTACCCTTTGAAGTCTTTGAAATACCCTCTCCTGAGATAGTCTATGCCAGGAATGCACAGAGCCTCTGGGCCAGTCACAACGGGGT
>NW_020957002.1:0-3440 GCF_003031625.1 Empidonax traillii
TGCTGTCACAGTTTTGTTGTGTATGAACTGAATTCTGTGCCTGTTGGGAACTAAGCTAGAGATGTTTTATGGCAGCTGCAGAAATCACACCTATCATTGAACACTGCTGATTTTTCAGAAATCAAAGCTTTCATCGACTGGACATTGTGTTAAAACCATGCTCTGAAAGCTTAAGCTTGGCTCTAAGCAAGAACCACCAATGAGTTCCAAAGTGCGTGAACTTACAGAAAAACTAAAGGTTAGGTTATTAAAATGTCTCGCAGAAATAATGCAGAAAGCCAGAGTTTAATCTGAGAAGTCATTCTCTGTGATAGTTTTAAGAACTCTTTAAAATGCCTCTCTTGGAACAATATAATTATATATAATTATACCTGGCAGAGTGCACTGTCAGCCTCTGGAATCCGCTGCTGCAGTGAATATCATGGGTCTGTGTTTGCTAGACACTTGAATAAAGGAGTTATTAGCCAGAAAGGAAATAAAAGCCACCTATTTGATACAGGTTTTAGCCCTGAAATGATCTGGATTCCCACCTGCAGAATTCTGTGCTGCCCAGAAATCAGCAGCTCATCTGGTGCCACCCAACTGTGCCATCCCCAGCCCATCTGTTGTGGCAAAAGGGCTTTCAGAGGCCTCATTTGTTAGTCCAGGCCTGATGTGTGCAGCGTTCCATGGCTCAGCCTCCTGCAGGTGTTCAGGCTCTGCATCATCCCACAAAACAACCCCCCCAGAAATTATCTTGTTCAGTGGGAATGAGTCAAATTAAGACACCTTCCACTGTCTCAGATTGCTCCAACCTGGCCTTGGACACTTCCAGGGATCCAGGGGCAGCCACAGCTTCTCTGGGAAACCCAAATACCTAAATAAATACCTCAATAAATTCCTGAATTCTCCTGATTTTTGTATCATTTCGTACCTACCACTGCTCAGTGTTACATTATTATTTCACATTATTGCTTTTTTGGCATCACAATTCTTAAGTTGTTATAGGGCCTCAAAGACAAGGCTGGGAATTCTTTTATTTCACAGGGAAGGAGGTGGAAGAGTAAGTGAACATGTTGAGTTTTTCAAAAACAAAACACCCTCCCCCCTCCCAAAATATTGCCAACAGCAGGAAAAGGAGCAGAAAAAAAAAAAAAATTAATGGCTTTGGGATCAGATTCCTACACCAAGAACATGAGAGAGGCCTCTGCTTCATCAGAACTGAACATTCACCACGAGAAAACAGCAAACAGGAACAAAAAAGGCAAATGTAGAACAACAGAGGGTGGTGACTCAACAACCAGTCACTGTTGGGGCTGGGAAGGGCCCCAAAAAGCTGAGGGAATCATGGAATTCCTGAGGCTGGAAAAGCCCTCTGAGATCATCGAGTCCCACCCTGTCCCAGCACTGCCAAGGCCACCTCTGGGCCATGTCCTCGAGTGCCACGTCCCCTGTGGGTGTTAAATCCCTCCAGGAATGGGAAAAAATGTCCAAGTTCCACGTGGACACATCCACAGCCCTTCCCTCATTCACTCAGCAATTACCTGGCGAAGCTAATTATTCCCCTCTTTCAGGTTATTCAGGGTGGATTAATTAATTGTATAGGAAATAAAAAAAAAAAAAGAAAGAAAAAAAAAGAAAAAAGAAAAGCCTACAATGTCCTCCATATTTCCTTTATTAATTTTTAATTAATTTTCTCCTATTAGGCCCCGCTCTGCGATGTCCTGGCTGAATGCTAATAATTAAAGTTCAAGTGTTTGTTCTAAATTAAATCTGATCTCAGCCCTTGGAGGGGGAGAGGGGGTGGGTTGGTTGGTTTGTTGGGTTTTTTTTTCCCCTTTTGAATAAGGAAAATTGAGGAGACACATTTGTTTCTGCCATCAACAGAATGGCTGCCTCTTTACAAGGTAAATATTATCCTGAGTTAATTTGGAGGTGATGTACATAATGCAGCTTATCAGTTCTTGGTGACATATGGGCTCGTGCCTGCAGAATAACAACTTCAACCCAACATTGTGTTGCCAGTGACAATTAAAACACTTTGGTGGGGGCCCCCACATTAATTTAATTCATTGCAGCAGCAGTAGAGCCAGGCTTGGAGAGAAAAAAAAAAAGCCCCACAAAATGATAAATGTTTTACATTTTCCAACAGAAATTCTTCCTTCGGGACTACAAAGGCCTGTCAGGGCAGAAGCACCGTCTGGAATGACTCCAAATTATGGAGTCAGCCCCACTGCCCCAACAAAAAATACCTGCAGACATTCACTGCTTTGCAAAAAATTCACCATCACAGGGAAAAATTTACCATCACAGGTAAAATGCCTTAAAATAGTTGCTGGAAAGGACCAACCCCACTCCCCTCTGTCCCTCACAGCACAGCAGGGAATGAACCCAGCAGCTTTTCAGCTAAAAATTGTGATGACTACTATGAAATACAAACCTAGAAGCTTTTCCTCCCCCTCCCTTTCTCTCACAGCCCTGTAAACAAGGCCTGGAAATTCCTGACTCAAAGGGCATTTTGGTGCTCGTTGGGTGATGTGTCTGACTGGGTTCTTTTTGGTTTGATGGATAAAAGCTTCAATCCCATCAGATGCTTGTGATGGTTCTCTCAGTGATGTTAATATAATAATGGAGAAGTCCATTAATTTTAGGAAAGTTAAAGCCTGTACTGGAGAATAAATATAAATATAAATATAAATTATAAATATAAATATAAATATAAATATAAATATAAATATAAATATAAATATAAATATAAATATAAATATAAGGACCTGTAATGCTGCTCGTTCCTCAAGGTGAGATCCTGCAAGACTTCCCAGCCATCCCCCTGGTGTTGAAAAGTCCTGAAAACTAAGTTATATCCTGAGTTTTGAGGGGTGCAGATGTCCAAAATGTAAACCTGGCACAGCTCTTCTCCTGCACTGATTTAATCCAATTATCCAGTAAGTGCAGAAGGCCAACTTGCTGAGGGCACCGAGGGGGGTTTTTCGAGGATGGACACACCATTTCCATGTCTGGCCTTAGCAGAAGGGCCCCCCAAGCTCTACAAAACTAAGAAACCAGCCAAAATTCCCTCTGTTCATTTAACAATTCCACTCTCAAACACCCTTTCTCGTTCCTACCCTGCCATGACATCATTTCACGTGGCTCCACCACACCCAAACTCTTTCTCAAGCACTCCTTGAGGCCCCACAGTGTTTGAAAGCAATGGGAAATCTGGAAAAGCAACGCTAAATCACTGGGTCCTAAACCAAAACACTGCGAGGAGGGAGGTTATCCAGTATTAAATTCAGTTTTAAACACAGAAAAACTTTCTCCACGCTCCAAACAAGCTGCTGTTTTCCCCCTGTCCTTTCTAGCAACTATTTTAAGGCGTTTTATCTGTGCTGGCGTCAGTTGTTGCCACCCAGAGTAATCTCCTTTTCCAGAAAAATAAAAAAAAAAAAAAAAAAAAAAAA
>NW_020957002.1:3857-7562 GCF_003031625.1 Empidonax traillii
AAAAAAAAAAAAAAAAAAAAAAAAGGGCTCCATGAGATTATGTAAAGTCACCCAGGAATAGAAATGAATATAAATACCGAGGGGAAGATTGACTGGGAACGTTCAGACAGGATGTAAATCCTCGGGAAGCGACGCTTGGGTGCCTTGGGTAGGAACCCTGCCATTTGTGCAGGAGCTTCAACATCCTGAGCCCAGCACTGTGGCAGATTTTGGGGCCAGGATTTTGGAGAGGCTGGGGCAGCACCAGCAGCTTTGGAATGTAGGATCACAGCTAGGACTGAGCTCAACCACATAGACCAAAATGTCTCATATTTAGCACTACAGCAAAGAGCTGTTTGTTTCTTAGGGGAGAAAAAGGTAAGTTATTTAAGTAAATCTCAGGTTTTCCCCAGTTTTCATGCTTTGTAAAGACAGCCCTTTGGGGTTTTTTTGTTTGTTTTGTTTTTTTTTTCTCTGTGTGATTTTAATTCTCTCCCCTCCATCACCCTCATTTCTCTGCCTCGTGGAACGAACAGCCCGAAGCAGAACCTGAGTGTGACTGCAACCCTGACCCTAATCACACCGCCCCTGATTGCAGGGAAGAGCTTGGCAGGAATTAGCTGGAGCTTCCAGTTCTAATGAAGCAGTGAAATCCAGAGAGTTTCCAGGCAGGAGAACCAAGCTCACCCCAATTACAGCCACTGGCTCAGTGGAGCTGCCCAGGGCCCCCCAATTAATTCCCTTTGGGCTGCAACTCCCAGAGCTTTAATTTCCATCCTCGTGCTACCTTTTTCCTCGTGGTGCTGCTGGACACGATTAGCAGCTTGCAAGGAAAATTGCAGGGAGAGCAGGCAGAGCTTTGGGGTGATTTGGCTCTGGGGGAGCCCACGGGTCTCACTCACCCCAGCTCAGGTCGTTCTGAAAAAGGTAAATTCTCCTGCTTCTCTGAAACTGCTCACCTATTATGGTGTTTTGCAACTTATCTGCAAGAAAAATATGACTTAAAAGGGGTGCCCCAGCTGGCACCACACCCTTCCACACCCTCAGACCCCAAGCTGGGGGTGGTAAATGCTTCGCTCCCAGGGAAGGGAGCGATCAGCAATTCACACCAGCACACGTGAACGGGGCACAGCAACACCCTCCCACCACACAGCACAACGAAACCTGCGAGGAAATGGCTCACCAGCCCTTTTTTTTCCCCCCTTCCCCCTAAATCCCGTGAACTCCTCCAAGTTCCATCACCTTTGTCAGCACACAGAGGTCACCCCACCCTTCCCAGGGCGCTGCTCCTGCCTGTGACTAAATAATCTCCTGTATGGGCCATTACAGAGCAAGGAATAAACCAGAAAAGGAGGAAAGCAATGCAGTAGATTAAGGAAAATACAGTGAAGTGCTTCTTGGAGCAGAATGTGCATAAGCACTTTCTTGACTGATGGCTCAGAATCTCGTTAAATTGGATGGAACTGCTGAAAGGACTTACCTGGCTCCGGAAAAAAATCGATGTAAAAAACTTTTTAGGCGCTTCACGGCACATTTCTTGTCAGTTTATGGCTCCTGTGAGCCTCTGGAAGGCGCCTGAGCCTCGGGACCACCTTGGGATCCCCCAGGATCATGCAGTCCAATTTTTAAGTGAACAGCCCCCACGGGGGTCAAACACACAACCTTGGGCTGTTAATCCACATTAGAGATGAATTTTTAACCCATCTTGTTTAGCACTAGGTACTTTAAATGTTTACAAATCTGGCCCTAAGTCACAACTGAAAATATTATCTTCTATCCTCCCCCTCCCCTAAAACTCTCTGTCCCTCAGATCAAATCAGAAATTCAAAGTAATGAACACAAAAGATGTCAAAGCCAACTCAGCGTGTAAAACCTGTGCTTTTATCCACTGAAACTCTAACACAGAGGAGAATAAAGTT
Organism: Empidonax traillii; assembly: GCF_003031625.1. Classification (NCBI taxonomy): domain Eukaryota; kingdom Metazoa; phylum Chordata; class Aves; order Passeriformes; family Tyrannidae; genus Empidonax; species Empidonax traillii. The sequence continues at coordinate 5,756 of NW_020957002.1, forward strand.
TAAAATAGACTTCAAGTCCCCATAATTAAGAAATTTGTGACAGTACACTCTCTCTGAACATGAAAAGCCAAAGGCACACTCCACTTCTAATTCATCCCACTAGTTACAAACAATACAGATGCTTCAAGCCCAGGGAATTACATCCTCTCACCCTCCAAGCACAGCAATAGGAATGAACAATGGGATGTGACTATGATGGAACACCAGCCCTTACAGCTAAATTCCAGCCCAGGAGCCTTCCTGCACAGCCTCCTTCACTGATGCCACTGCAAACTCAAGGACTACAGTGCTTTCTGTGGGTAATTCATCTTCTCCCTTCCTCCCAGCCTCTCAGCAGCCGAGCTGTGATGAGGGATCCTCGTGCCTGATTCAGGTGCTCCTGCATGATCCGCACGTGGAGCAGCAGCAGCGATGAGGTGTGGGATGAAATGCCTGCAGGTTTAAGGTTCTGAAAGGTTTCCAGGGTGAAACCAATCTGTGTCCTCAGGTGCAGTGCAGGGGACACACCTGTGCTGGCAGGAAAGGTCTTGTTGGTCTGCAGCCACTCAGGAGAGGGTTAAAAACTGCCGAGTTTTTAACAAGCAAAGATTCCCCCTGCCCAGGGTTACTGAGGTTAAACTCTGCCCGGTTTTGTTGAGCATCCCCTGGTTCCAGGAGCTCAGCAGTTCCCTCAGGTGGGTGTGTGGCCACTTACAGAGCTCCAGATCTTGCAGGCTGTTCATTTGTGGTCGATGTGTCTAATTGGGGCTGGTGTTCAGGAGCCACTGCTGTGCTTTCACCTCCGAGGAAGTGGGATGCGAGGGAAGTTCAATCAGGAACTGTAAGGTTAGGGGAAGAACTAAGGGGTTCAAACTGAGAGAAGGTTAAATATTGGGAAGAAATTCCTCCCTGTGAGGGGTTTGAATGGAATTCCCAGAGCAGCTGTGGCTTCCCCATTCCTGGAAGTGTCCACAGGCAGGTTGGAGCAACCTGGGCTGGTGGAAGGTGTCCCTGCCCGTGGCAGGGGGTAGAAGAAGATGATCTTTAAGGTTCTTTCCAACCCAACCCATTCCATGATCCTCAGTAAATACACTTAGTATAAATACTGTCAATATATCACATTTGCCTGCTGCCAAAAGCCACGGGACTCCAGGAGCTGTACCCACCCCTGGAATGAACATTGCTCATCCTGCCCCTGGATATTCCTGGAGGAAGGCTGGATCCTTGGGAGCCCTTATCCACCCCAGGGAGCAGGAACACTCTTGGGCTCACTTAGTGCCTCCTCTTCCCTCTCTCTTACTTCTGATCCACGGCCAGGGATCAAACCTTGCAGAGTTAAAACTCAGCCCTTGCAGCTCCCAAGGACTCTCCCCACAAACCAAACCCCAAAATGAACCGAACCCCACCGGCCCTGAGATGAGAATCTGTTTGGCCACGTCTGGAGTTGATTTGTGGCCCTTCAGGGATTTCATAGGGAACCTGAAACAAAGATATCTGAGATTTGCAAAGGGGCTGTGTCACACCCTGAAATCAGCAGGCCTGCCACGTCTTTTATTAAGAGAGCACAGATAATGAGTGAAAGAAAATGCTAATTTTATTTGGTGGCTCTCCCTCCATTCAAATTCCCTGATCAGGCAGCCAAATTAAGAAGGATAGTGAGTTTATCCAGGAGCCATTTGTTAGACATCTTCCCAAATCAATGCCTGACACAATGGAGTATCTTTTCGCAATAGAATTTTATTTGTCATGTTGGGCCAGAAGCATCAGTTAATAATTCACTCCACAGTTCCATAAAGCCCTGTCTCTATCTTTCACACAACCTTGCAGC
>NW_020957002.1:7806-58940 GCF_003031625.1 Empidonax traillii
AGGATAGTGAGTTTATCCAGGAGCCATTTGTTAGACATCTTCCCAAATCAATGCCTGACACAATGGAGTATCTTTTCGCAATAGAATTTTATTTGTCATGTTGGGCCAGAAGCATCAGTTAATAATTCACTCCACAGTTCCATAAAGCCCTGTCTCTATCTTTCACACAACCTTGCAGCTTCACAGGCTGTTGTTAAGAGTGGCTTAAAATAGTCTGTTATCAGTCCTGTTATAACTCAAACAGATGCACTATCTCTGATCCTTCTGACAAGGAAACAAAATAAACAACCCAGTCACTTTGAGAAGGACGTGGGCACACTGCACACATCCCCAGGAACGGGCACTCACTCCAGAGCTCAGGGCAGCTGACACGGAAAGAAAGGGCAAATCAGCGACAGAACCGCTGCCCCAACCTTGTTATCAGAGAATCACCGAGCCATGGGGTGGGTTGGCTTGGAAGGCACCTTAAAGATCATCCCATTCCACCCCCTGCCACGGGCAGGGACACCTTCCACCAGCCCAGGTTGCTCCAAGCCCCGTCCAACCTGGCCTCGGACTCATTTCTGAGTCAGGTCTGGATTCTCTGTTTTCCCAGATCGCTGCCTGCTGCCACACATTGATCTGGTTTGGATGCCGGGGTTCAGAACAGTCACACTCAGGTCAAGATACCTGGAATTAGTATGATTTAAGCATCCAGGTAAATATTCCAGCTATCCAGGCTTAGTGATCGACCATGTCCCCCCGGAGACATCTCGAAAGAACAGAATAAAAATATCAAGTAAGAAAAGGAGTTCAGAAATGGCACCTCCCGAGTCCAACACACTGTTCTTAATTCTGCAGGGTCAAGACACTTCCCACATTCAATCACAAACGTGTCATCTCTGATTTAGCCCAGCCTCCTGATTTCCAGGCTCGTGGAGTCAGCCTGGACTCCACTGCACAGCAAAGGCAACGACCCAGACGTGCCCCAAGTCTTCAGTCCAATAAATCAGATTTGTTTGTCTGGTAACAAAAAAACAAACCCAGGGACAGATTCCTGCTCTCAGCCACCGCATGGGCACAGCCCACAGCTCAGTCCAGGCTCTCTCCCCTGCTGGAGATGTGGGAGGTCAGGCCCTGGCAGGTGAACACTTCACCTGAGCATCTCAGAGATCTCAGTTCTGCTCCCCAGAGGGCAGCTGAGGCTTTTACCCCCTAAAACCCTGCCAGAGCCATTCCCACTGCAGGGATCTGCTCCCTGAAGTCTCCACAGAAGGGCAGCCTGAGGGTCAGCAGACCCCAGCAGGCTCAGGGAGCTCAGCAGGTTTCTGGATGACGGGAATTCGGGGCTGAGTTGAGAGTGGAGAGCTCAAGGGTCCAGAGAGGACTCAGAGACCCTTCCAGTGCTTTGAGGAGCTCCAGGAGAGCTGGAGAGGGATTTTGGACAAGGGCCTGGAGGGTCAGACAAGGAGGAATGGCTTTCCATTGCCAGAGGGAAGGGATAGATGGGATGGTGAGGAGAAATTCCTTCCTGTGAGGGCATTCCCAGAGAAGCTGTGGCTGCTCCTGGATCCCTGGGAGTGTCCAAGGCCAGCTTGGAGCAACCTGGGATGGTGCAAATTGTCCCTGCCCATGGCAGGGGGTGGCAGTAGATGAGCTTTTAGGTCCATTCCAAGCCAAACCATTCTGGCATCCTGTGATTCCGTGACATTTCCCTCTCCGAGCCTGTTGTTGTCCCATGTTCAGCACTCAGAGGTGCAGGGGAGGACACTGCTAATGCAGCTGAACTCTGAGCACGACAGGAGCTCCTCAGATCATTTGATTTGGCACTTTCTGTGCCTGTGGAATGGTCTGAGAGGAGACTTCGTTTACAGACTGAGCAAACACAGCGTGGCAGAGCGAAGGAACCCAGAGAAAACAGCCAGAGCAACCCAAATTCATCATCTCCCTCTTGTCCCTGTTCTTTAAAACACAGGATCCGCAGCCAGATGGGAGTCAGGAGCAAAATCCATATGCCTTCCCTAAAAAAAAAAATCCCACAGAAGACTCTCTGGACTGTATTTGTGAAATTAATGAGTGGCAAACATTGCAGATTTGTCATGTGCACAAGGAGCGTTGCTGTAACCAGCACTGAGTTATTCCATCACCAGCTCTGATGGGACAAGTTTAATGTTCCCAGCAATGAAATAAAACCCCCTCTCCGGCCTAAATGCATTGGGAAAAACACTGAAAAAAGTACCTGTGCAGAGTCAAACTTTGTGGCACTAACACAGGTTTTATTTCCTGCTGAGCTAAAAAAAATGGGGGGAAGACATTCCCTGATCTGTGCAAAAATTAAGTCAACCCCTCCTTAGTTCCTGTTAGTTGATAAGAATATCAGTTAAATTCTAAACACTGGGAACAACCTGCAGGTACCAACACACAAGAGGATTAATGATAACTCTCAGCAGCACTTCAAAGGCAGATGGTTCTCCACTTTTAAAGCTTTGCAAATTTGGAAATAACCAGAGAGTCCCAAAGAAGGGGATTTAAACAGCACAATTCTGAGAACTGCTGGCAGACAGAGGGTACTGTAATGAAGACAGAAATATTTTTACATTCTCATATAATAGAGAATAAAGGAATAATAATATAATGGTATTTGTTATTTATATTAGATTTCAAATAGAATATATAAAATATATAAATGTAACTATAACTATATATTAATTTTTATATTTATTTATACATTTTAATATTTTTGTATTTTCGTATAATGTAGAATGCCAGAATATTCATATAATTATATTTATTATTTCATAAGATATTTATAATGTAAAATATATAAAATACAAATACATAAATGTAGCTATAATGATATATTTGGGTTTATATTTATATATTTTTATATTTTATATTTTCATATATTATAGAATAATAGAATAATCGTATAATTATATTTACTGTTTTCTATTGCATTTATATTAAAATGCATAAATATACCCATATTTTATATAGTATATTTCATATATATTTATATAGAATATGTGAATATTTCCCTCCAGCACCATCAGGTTCACCCTGAAAACCCTGAGTTCAGCAGGTTGCACTGCTGTATTTACATTATGTTACTTTATTTTCAGGAGTGCCAAGGTCAGAAAGGGGGCAGAAAGCGGGTTTAATCTGCAGCCCTTTGATGCTGGAGCAGTTTGATCACCGTAAGGGGATTCCAGCCCGGGCTCTGGAAGCCATATGGGATCACACACACACACTAATCCAGTTTGCCTTCCCTGCCCTCCTCCTCCCTCCCCCCTCTGCCCTCTGGATTTGCCACGTTCCAGAGTGACTCACACCGGGGTCAGACACTGAGCATTCCCATGGATTACCTGGAATTCTGGGATTAGGGCAGTGCAGGCAGCTGGAAACTCATCCCCCTCCTCTCTCTGCCCCGATCCCATCCACTGGTGGCATCAAGCACCCCAAAATCCCAGGAAAACACGCAGGAAAAGCCACTCCAGTGCCCAGATCCCACAGGAAACAGGTGACAGGACTTTCCAGTGGGAAAAGACACTTTGGCAACACTTCCCTGAGCCAGATGCAACAAGAATTCCTCCTCCTTTAGGGGAGGAGAGGGAGGATAATTCCACCAGACAAAGACACAGCTTCCCCTAAATTAAAACCTAAAGCACAGGCAGGCTTGGAGAATTCTCTGATTAGCTCTGAGGAAGTGCTGGGCATTAAAAACCCCCTCGGAATGTGCTTCATTTCTTCAGCCCAGCAAAGGACCCAACCAAGGCTCTGCCATTTGTTCATTTACAGCAAATATTAACACGGGGCCCAATTTTCTGCCTGCCACAATCGCTTTAATTTTCACCAGGACAAATGTTTTGAGCGGCAAAGAATAATTAAATCATTTTCTACTGGCCCAAAATAAAAGAAAGGAGCCTCGTGGTGGGGTTTGAACCGTCTCCTGTAAATCATCTAATGATTTTCTGCTCGTTTAAATATTGCCTCCCCACAGCAAAGCGATTAGCCAAGGGAAAATACACATATGGAGGGACTTGCAGGAGGGAGCAAGTTCCTAAATCATCCAAAGGTTTCCTGCCACCTTGGCCTGGGGAACAGGGCAAGGGTAAGGAATAATCAGCAGGGCTAAATTCCTCTCTGGGATGTTCCTTGTTCACTTCGAAACAAATCATCAGCTGCAAGAAGAGAAAGGAATTTCCACTTAAGTTTCAAAATTACAAATTAACTCTTCGGTCAGTGTGGAGAAAAAAACCTCTCAGTTCACTCAAGACACTCTCTCTTCAAAAGAAAGGCCTCCAATCAGCTATAAAATATATCCATATACATAACATGTATTTTATCAGAATATACAGAAAAGCTTATCTGGAGACATAAAACGGTGTTTGTTCAGTGCCCAACCACCCTCTGGGGGAAGAACCTTCCCCTGAGATCCAAATCCAGCTTCTCCTGGCACTGGATTTTTAACCAACTAGGTTGGTTTTTTTTTTGAGGAGAGAGGGAAGGGAGGCTATGACAAGCTAACAATGCTTACAAATGATATTTAAATCTGACTGGAAAGAAAGGAGGAATTGCTTGCTTTTTACACACAGCAAAACTGTAACATTCCGAAAGCATCATTATTCTGCTGTTTAAAATGACAAAAAAAATAACCCTCTGCCCCAAGAGAGAGTGCAATTTATTAAGATTTCAGCGCTGAATGCACTTGTCAAATATTTAATCATCCCATTCTTTGCATTAAACACTGCACAGAGGGAGTTTGCCACTGGGGAACAGCAACAATCCACACAAGTGGGAATGTTTTTTGGAGGACACTTCCCAAGGAGAACGGGAGATGTGGGCAGGGAAGGTGGTTGTGCTGCTGTCGTGGACTGAGGAAAACATCAGGAGAGGAAAATGGGAGAAAAGGCTCATCCAGGCCTGGATTTCCATCAGACTCCATCCACTGGGAAGAATATCAAGCCTGTCCTGTGTGAGGAGCTTTGGTGATCACACCTGAAGGGATCTGTGTCTCCAGACAATGTTTATCTGATAAATAACCCAGTTGCTGCTTGGCAACAGAGCACTTGGAACAATCCCCATGGTGGGGTGATCATTATCCCACCTTTCTGCAGGTGGAAACCAGGGGGGGGGTGGGGGAAAAATGTGTTTCCATCAGTCATTTCACGGGAGCCCAGCTCAGCACTTCCATCAAAACACCTGCACTGCTTATTTAGCTGTTGCCTTTCACGGGTGTCTCAGCCTCTCTTCAAACACCAGGAGCTGGAGCTATTCCAGGGACAGATCACAGCGCTGATTTCTTGACCCTGAACAGCCAAATTCGTACAAGACTTGAGTCAGGGAAGGAATGTTTGACAGCACATCCCAGCCACTCCGAGAGCTGCCCCCAGAAAATGGAATTTCCCTCCCAGGGAACTTCTTGCTGGTTCAAATTTAATTCTCTTCTAACAGAAGAACATGAAAACAGCTGCTGCTTTCAGCTGAACTTGTTTCAGCCCCTTGTAGACAAAAGGTTTTTAATGTTCCTGGGGACACACAGCACAGAAACTGAGAACACCACCATGTATTTCAGTTTTATACAGGTGAAACACCCTGATATTCCCAAATCCCGTGGAAATCCAGGCAGTTTTTACTGATTCATCTGCAACCTGCATCCAGATAAACTATGAACCACAGTGGGTTTCTCCTAAAAGACCTGGTATTCCAGCAGGATGGCTCATTATAAATCTTGCCCTTCCCCCTGCAAGATGGCAATGTCAGAACTGGGACAAGGGCAGGGATGTATCTGGAATTCCTAAAAAAGCACAGGCACCATTTGCTGCACAGAACAGGGCAAGAATTCCCCCCCCCCAGGACAAGAAAATACTGGTTTTACACCACATCTCATCCACTGGCATTCCAAGGAGCATCCTGAGTGTCCACCATGACCCGAGAGAGGAACCACAACAGTGTCTTGACTGAACCCAAACCCGTAAATGAGTCCTGTGAGGAGTCACCCCGTGCTAGGAAGCCTCACTGAGAGGGAAAACCCGCCAATCCATGTCACTGAGACTTCATTCCCTTCCACTAAATCTGCTTTGGTTGGAATTCCAGCAGCCCTCCAGCCAGCAGGACTGTGGGGTTTGCCCAGAGCAGCTGTGGCTGCCCCGTCCTGGAGGTGTCCAAGGCCAGGTAGGACAGGGCTTGGAGCAACCTGGGATAGTAGAAGTGGAACTGGATGGGCTTTAAGGTCCTTTCATCCCAAAGCAGTCTGGGATTGCAGGATTCCTGGTACCAGCAGCAACAGTGAGTTGAGTAACAAAGCTCAACAACAACAACAACAACACTCACAGTCTTCAAACCACCCGTTCCTGAGAGTCACATGGGGGGTAATTTTCCCTTAATTAGATACCTGTGATCCAAATCAGCTCTGGGGGACGACTCACACATTACTAAGAAGGCACATGACCCATCCCAGTGTCCCAAACCCCTCAGCAGAGGGATTGACTCATCCTGCCCACTCCCAAGACATTCTTAGCACTGTGCACCAGGACTTGGTGACTCTTTCAAAACAATCTGTTTTATCTGTGGGTTTAACAATAAACCAAACTCAACAATAAATCAAACTTAACAATGAACTTCAATGTTCGTGACAAATCAGGAACGTTCAGCCAGGAAAAGCCCTGGAGTTTTACAGTCAGGTGGTTCCTCCAGAGGGGTCTGCAAAGGACCCACCCCCAAAACTGTGTTTTAGGAGGAAAAAGGAAGGATGTGAAGCTCCAGAGGCACTCAGTGAGCAGAGAGGAGGGGTAAAGAAAGGGCCCACACTGTGCTTACTGGCCAAGGCTTCCACCTTTCCTCCTGCTCCTTCCCTCTCCAACCTTTGCCATCAAAACCACTCTGCAGTTGGCTTTGGAGTTAAATGACATGTTTCCCAAAAAAATGACCTTTTCCAGTAAGATTTGGAGACTTTATTGATGCAGGCAGAGCTACAGAGGTGAATTCCCAAGTTCTGGGAGTGTTTGCCAAGTTTTGGTTCCGTGTTAAAGGCCCATCTCATTCCAGGGATTTGTTCCCATCCCGACTCAGCAAGTCATGAGTTTGCAGGAGGAGGTGGGAGAAGGCAAATGCAAACTGCCAACTCGTATATATGTATTTATATATGTATAAATGAGGGTTAAAATCTCAATCCAGCATGCTGGAAGCTCGGCAGGGAAATTAATTACCCCCTTGATTGAAGGAGCAACTTTTTGTCCCCACAGACAGAGTTTAATTTAACTCTTCCATCCTGATATTGGTCCACAACTGATAACTCACAAGTCCAACTCAGAACACAGCCAAAGGCAAACTATAGTGTATTTAAAGCAGAAATCCCCCAGGCACCCAATTTTTTAACCCTTCTGTGCACAGATTTGATTTTTATCCAAATTTCCTCCAAGATTTGTTAAGAAGTTCTTCAACCCATCATCATTTTATTTCCTTTATTTGTAACCTGAGCTTTCTGTGACATCAGGACACCTCAAAAATTAGGAAAAATACCCCTATTAGATGGAAAATGCTTAATTTGCCTCATAACACACCCCTTCCATGCCCTGGCTCAGGAGGACTCGGGCTACCCAGGTAGCTAAACTTTAAAAAAAGAAGAAAATCAGGATTTACTTCCTTCCAGGATATTCCTTTGGCAGGGAAATCACCAGGAAAAGGGAGCCCAGTGAGTAAAAGGTCTAATGCAAGGCACTGAAGAGGCAGAAGCAGAGTGTGCAAACATGGGATGAAACAGAGGCCCTGCAATTAAACAGGTGGGGTTTTTTTAATGACCAAAAAATGGCTTTGGAATGGGATTTTTCTCCCCCCTCACCTAAACAAACCTGGAGCCACCTGCACTCAGGGAGAGAAAGAAATACAAACCACCCACCAGCAACCCCCCCAGTGACACGTGACAGCAGCTGGAAAAATAAGAGAATTTGGCAAACAAGGATCAAAAGCCTGGGTTAAAAACTGGAATTTTCAAAGCCTTGACCTGTTGAGATGAGAAGTGATGAAAAACTCACCAGAACACCTTTTTTTCTACCTTTTTCTACCCCCAAAGCAGAGCTGCCCAGCCTGGCCTGAGCCTTGGGGTCATTTTTTGGAGATGGGAGGCGTTACCAGAGATGTTTGAAGTGCACAAAAGGATTCCTCAGTGTCAGCACGTGGGTCAGGAGTGAAGTGAGGTCATCACACAGCTCAGTGTGGCCCATAAATCACCCCAGGAGGGGATAAATCATCCAGCTTACCCCCCTTCAGGTGAAGGGCTGCTTGCCAACACCACCAAGGAAAAGGAGCCCATGAATGATGGATTTACTGAACAAGGCAAGGAGAGCACCAGCAATTGCTCTTTGAGCTGCCTGACAAAGGGCAGGGCAAAATCCCTTTTCATTTGCCAGTGTTCCCCTGGGGTCTGGGTGGTGGGTGCACAGGGTACCATCAGAGGTTTAGGGGATTTATTCCTGGTGGGCCTCCCCTCCTCACACAATTAATGCTGGTTTACACTCTATTAAAGAATTGGGCCATAAAACTGCCTTCCTGCAGGTGATTTGGTCTCCAGTTGTGCAAAGGAGTAAGTGAAAACTCAGCCACTTTTATTGCCAAGGTTGATTTCTCGTCACCATTTCAGCTTCACACGTGAAAGCCACCACATGGCTGGGCTTATCCAACCAGCAAAGAAGCAAAAATCTGAGTGTCTGGAGTCAGTCTGGGGCTAAAGAATGGGAGAGAAAATGGGAGGCTTTGGCAGGAGAAGAAAAGTGGCAGGAGAAGGAGAAGTAACATTTCTGGGTCAGTAAAGGTGACCTGGTCGAGAACAACAACCAAAAAAACACCCCACATCATACACACAAAGTGAAAGAAAAAACAAACAAAACAACAAAACCCCAAAAGAATCCTCTAAATATTCTAATTAAATCATAGAATCTCAGAATGGTTTGGGTTGGAAGGGACTTGAAAGGTTATTTCACTTGGAACCACTCTGACACCTTCAGCTATCCCAGGTTGCTCCAAGTCCTGTCCAGCCTGGCCTTGGGCACTTCCAGGGATGGGACAAAACCCCTCTAGTGAAGTGTTAGAGTCTGATTTCGATGGAATCCAGTGCCCAGCCCTGGAGCTGGGAATGGGGGGTGATTTCTGCAGCTCCTTTCTGGCTTCATCGAGGCTGTGAATGACGTGGAACTCTCTGGCCCCATTTTATTTTCATTTCAGCCACACTCCTGGTTTCCTCCCCTGTTTTCCCTCCCCTCCCAAACTTCCTGGGACGGACAGGACCATAAACACACCGAGGGCAGCAATTACCACCGTTCCAAAATGGAGCTCCTGGGTCCCTCCTGAGCTGCAGGGAACTCTGCAGCCCAGAAGAGAATGAATCATGTGTGTCCAGTGAAATGAAAGCAAATACAATGCAGCCTAAACAGAGCCATTCATCACTCCCAGGGCCGAGGGGACTGTCATCCAGCACAGCACGCTGCCTCGCATTCTGAAGAGAACATTTGCTCTCTGGAGCTCGGGATGGGGATGCAGAGCACTCATCACCTGAATTAACCCACAGGGAAAAAAAAAAAGGAAGGCACAGGGGGATTATTCACAAATTAATTCGCAAATTAATGCCAACATCTTGGCGTTATTTAGCAATAAATATATTTTCCCCTTTGCAGCAGATACAAGGTGATCAAAGAACCCTTTGGTGATGCAGCAACACAAACGAACGTTCCGGATGAAGATATTTTTTTTTCAAGCTAATGATCCGAGTGCAGGAGACAGAAAGCACATGGATGTGAGGGACTGTCAGCTCCAAGCATTGCCCAAACGCCATTTGAGAGGATTTTTTTTTTCTTTTTTTTTTTGCAGGCAGCACGTTGAAAAAGGGGCTTGAAAGAGCAATCAGGGTTATTTTGCAAATTACCACGGAAAAATCTGCGAGCACACTCGGGGAGAAAGGCATAAAAGAGCTTGTAAATTTAAACGTGGAGAAACAAACACAATTATCCGAGACAGAGCAATTGGAGTGGCTACAATAACACCTCTGCAATCCATAACGGGGGCTCAGTCTCTCCGAGTCCGGAGCAGTTGGATAATGAGCAGCTCCTGCAATGTGCTGAGCACCCCTCAGCAACGTCACAGCAGCAGCAGGGATTGTTCCTGCCAGCTCAGGATGTCAGCACTGCGAGAAGGGAACAATTCCCCTGCCTCTCATCCTGGCCACGCTCGTTGATTTATGGGAAGCACGCTCCTTGAACCTGGCCCTGCTCTGCTGTGGGGACCACAAACCCCACACAGGCACCAAAACAATCCTTCTCTTCATCTGCTCCACGATGTTTCTCTCCTGAGTGTCTGAAATACGGGAGGTTTCCCACGAGGACACCAGCAGGGGAGGTGGTTTGGGCACAAACTGGAAGGCAGAGCCTGTCAGAGCAGGGAAGGGTTTGCTCCTCATCACCCCAAGCACCCCTTAATTACCTGATTAAACGTCGATAAAATTAACCCAATTAGCACCTTATGACAGGTAAGTCTTATTAACAGTCCCCAAAGAGAAAGGGGAAGGTGAAATCACCTCACCAAGCTGAGCTGGGAATACAAGAGGTGTCTGCTGTGTCCTGGTTTTGTGCTTTGCCCACTGGGTCAAACCACCAGGATTATCCAAATCAACCTTGTCTGATTGTATCAGTCACCCCTCACTGACATCTCTGAAGGGGCTCGGGGAACCCACACGACAATCCCAAACAACCAAACCCCAACCTCAGCTCGTCTTAATTCCCTTCTCAACTTCTCTTAAAGGAAGGGAAGCCACATGGTGTCTCTGCCTTTAAAATCTGCATAAATAACCTGAATAATTGATGAGTTTTGCACTCTATAACCATTCTGCACTGAATATAAATTCTTTATTTAAAGAAAAAAAAATTTGAGAAAAAGGATTGATCCCTTCAGAACATTTCTGAGGATGAGGAACATGGGATTGTCATGGAAATGTGGAATGGGTTGGGTTGGGAGGGACCTTAAAGCCCATCCAGTGCCACCCCTTGCCATGGACAGGGACACCTTCCCACCAGCCCAGCTTGCTCCAAGCTGGCCTTGAACACTTCCAGGGATGGGGCATCCTTTGGGAAATCCATTCCAGCCCCTCCCCACCCTCACAGGGAGGAATTTCTCCACACTATCCCATCTCTCCCTGCCCTCTGGCAATGGGAAGCCATTCCCTGTGTCTTGTCCCTCCATCCCTGTTAATTCCCAGTTTTTACTGCCCCAAATCTTCCCCTCCATCCCCAGGGGCCATGAACACACATCCCAATGTCTGGCATTCCCTGGGACTGCCAGGGAATTGTTGTGTTGCCAGGACAGACTGGAACGAGGTGTTTGTTCATCCCTGTCAACTGAACGTAATCCAAACATGTTTTATGGGGTAAACTTACCAAAACAACCCCCCCCACCTGACCAGACTGAGGTTTTCATGGGATATAAACACTGACTGAGCTAAACAAAATGCTAAAACAAAATTGCTCCACCTCAAGAGCACCAAATGTCTGGGTGTTCTCAGAGTGAAACGGGAGCCCTCCAACAAGACATTTTGAGTTACAAAGTTTATCTGCCAGCAAAGAGATGTTTCTGTGAAATGCTTTAAATTTTAATGAAATTGTACACGCTGACAGCAAACTCTTCCCTGGAACATGTGGGCTCGTTCTGACTCAGGAGCCAGGACAGGGGGAGGATTTTTCTATTTTTTTATTTCGAGTGTGCAGTGTGGAACCCAAGCTGCCACCTCCAGTCACCACTTCCAGATAAAAGCAACGTCCTCTCCAGTAATTAAGGGGAGGAAAAAGGTTCCTGGAGCTGCCCAAGGTCTGTGTGCTCTGGATCAGGCACTAATGAATCCAGTCCTGCTGATGATTTTCCCAGCTATCTCCATAGTTACCTTTTCCCACGAGGCAGAAGGAGCTGCCTGATCATATCAAGGCTGAAATAACAAAAAACTGAATCCAAGGTGGAACATCCTCAATGCTGACACCCTTCAATGATCCCATTGTTGAGTCTGAGAAGGATGGCACTGGGCATGGCAGTAAAACAGGGGGACAGGGAGTTCTGGATTTGTTTAGGGAGGGAATCAACACTTGCACAAATCCTTGCCACGTTCCCAAATTGCTCTTCATTCCCCAGCACAAGCAGGGTTAGGAAAAGCGAGGATTTATCCCCAGTGTGCTCTTAAAGAGTAAGAAGTGAGAAGAAAACAGTGCTGCTGGCTCCAAAAGGAAAGCAAAGGCTGAGGACAGAGCCAAAGAAACACGGTGACACAGTCAAGGATAAACTCTGAAGATGCTGATAGGAGCACTCAAGACATTTTGGCTTTCACTTGCGCTCAATCCAGGCCATGTTTGCATCTGAGGCTGGAAAATCCAGGATTAAAGAGAGTAGAAACCTGTGGGGTTTGGTCCTTCTCATCCCTCCACACATAAATAAACTCTCTAATTGCCACCAAACCAATCTGATAAAGCCTGGAAGGAAAGAGTGTTCGTGACACAACTTCACCAGCCAGGCCCTGCAGCCACACAGCCCCTGCCAGAGGAAAGACTCCACTTGCTAAGGGAGTGTTTACATTCCCAGACAATTCCAGAACGCCAGACAGTTCCAGGATGCCAGACAGACCCACTGCTGCCTCACACACGTGCCACCATCAATCCTCACTGCCCAAACACAACCTGCTCACGAAAGGACACAGCTCCAAACCTGAGAAACATTCCTGTGCAGGAAAAGAGCTGCAAATCCCTGAATGATTAACAACTGTGCCCATTTAGCCAGGAGAAGAGGGATGAGTTCCCAACAGGCAGCCACAAACACGGAGGATCCTTCCATTTGTTACACTTTTTTTCTTTTTTTCCCCCCACGATTTCTTTCATTAAATCATTTTCCCCTCTCCCCACCAACACACACAGCCCCCTCCCAGAGGCATTGCTGCTGGAGGATGTCACCAGGGCTGGTTCAGATCTGTCAGATCTAATCTTCTAATCTGCCAAGTCCTCCCGAGGAGGAGATGAGCTCATGTTCCCGCTGACAGGATGTGCTGAAGAGTCTGGGCTTTTCTCGGAGCCCGTGAAGAGTTGAAGTTCCCCCCATTGTGTGAATCCTGTCAAACTTGGCCCCTGCAATTTTCATAATGACAGCTGCTGTCAGTTTAAAAGGGTAAATTATTCAGTTCAGCTGGGGAATGCTGACAGGAACTGTAAAAAAAAAAAAAAGGTACCTGAATTCACCAAGGCACCTCAGAAAGGCTCAGCTCAGGCTATTCCCTATTTCCCTCCAAAAAAAAAACCAACTGAGGAGCTCCTTGCTTTGGTAGGAACATCACAAAATGATGAGAAGGATGAAGAGACCTCCAGCCAAGTTCCCAAGGATGTTTTGATGGCTGGAATTCCACATCTTTGCACCGTTCCCAGGCACCACCTGGAGTTTAAGTTGTCCAGCTCCCACTTGCTTTCACTGGGACATCTGAGGTTACCCAACATAATTTTTAAAGTAGTTAAAAAAGCTTCATTAGGTTTCTGTGTGTCTTTTTTTAAACCTATTTCCACTATTTCCTATTATAATGGGGACTTAACCACTTAAACTTTGCATCTTCTTCTCCTCTGCCCCACAGCAGAGCCAGAGATCCACCTTGGCAAGACATATTTTGAGCCCCATCCAGTTTGGAGACGGACAGAGGGGAGAGAAACTGGGATTTCACTGGTTTTATTTGAATGAAAATGAGGAAAACAAACAGATCAAACAGGACTCCTCGGGCCTCCAAACATGAGTCACTTCTGCTCTGCCAACGCCTCCGATTCCCATTCAAGGTTTTCCATCTGCTCTTTCAACAAACTGTGCAGGTACAAAGGGAAACAGGAGGGGGGAGAAAAAAAAAAAAGGTGGAGAATTTACTCTCCACCATCTACAATTTCCAGTTTTTCCTCCTGGAAGTGGTGAAACAGGTGTCAACAACCACCTTCTGGTGCTTGCCATGTGCTGTTAATACATCTCTGGTTCTTAGCAGTCAAAAAATATACACATAAATTATCCAAGTTGTGGCTCTTGGGGGAAAAAAAAAAAGGGGGGGGGGGGGGGGGGTTCATTTCAACTGAAATGTATGAAATCAGCCTGGAAAAAGGCAAAATAATATCATTACTCCTCAGCAACCTGAAAAAAAAGGGCTGTCTAAATCCATTACAACTTGCACCCTGTATTAGCAATTCCAACAGGCACTGTGATACTTGTCCCTGAGCCATCAGGAATATTAAACATGAAGTGGTACAAACTCCCTCACTAATCACAGGTGTCATCTCTCTCCTCTCCCCCAGCCTTGCTGCCTGCAACTGCGAGTGCATCTCTGCTCACCTGTGCTGATTCCACGCTCTGTCCCAGCAGACTCATCTGTTTATTTGGGAACAGGATTCTCACCCCCAATTATTAAAGCACTGATTCGATGCTGAGGCAAAATCAGTGATTCAGGTTTTTTTTGGGGGGGAGCTGAGGAGAGGCTGAACATCTCTCTGCAGGCTGATGTGGGTTCATCTTCGTCCCTCCCTCGCAGCCCTATTTTAAAACCTCATTGCTGCAAGTGCAGATTGACTCAGAGTCCTGTGCTTTCCACTCTGGCACAAGTAGGAAATGGGAAAATGGTTAATGAGTCCCCCTGAAGTTGTCTGCAGCGTTTTTTCTCCAGCCCAGGTCGGAGGAGCACTCACTTGCAGAGAGATTTGTGACGTTCCCTCGGGAAATCTGCGGCACATCCTTCCTGCTGACACCAGGACTCCCATAAATCTCCCCCAAAACGACTCCAGGCTCAGAAAACTTTCAGAGCAGGCCTGAATTCCGATGTGGTTTTGCCCCTGCAGCTGGTGCTGAGCAGGACCATGATTTCCTGAGGAGATCAGTGCAGCCTGGGGCTCAAAATGCCCCACAAACCACTGAGAGCAGCTCCTTCAGTGCAGGGCCATTAACATTAAACAGATGATGATGATGGTGATGATGATGATGGTGAGATTTTATGTGGCTCCCAGACTCCCCTGAAGATTGATGCTGATAAAGCCGTGCTTAATCTGCAGTGTGATTTCCAGCAGGTAAAAAAATCATCTCTCCCCTTTATCTCTCTTTAAACAGGTACTTGGTGGGTACATTTAAACCCCAAACTTGTGGATACAAACATTGCTAAGCGAGGCAATCCCTGAACATCTAAGGAGAAAACAGAGCTCCTGCCATTAACCAGCTGCTTTTAATGAGCCTCAAAAGCTGAAATTTGCCCTCACAACACCCAAAATTAAGGGGAGTGTTGCGAAGAAAACAAACAGCACAAACTGCTCAGGAGCCAGGGGTGTTAAAGGAACATTCCCAAGGATGCAATCAGGGACATCAGGCACGAGACACCTCGGCCAGGTCCACCTGAGTGCAGCAGGGTGAACGCAGCAACAGGTTTTCCACTCGAAGCATCTCTAGGTAAGCCAGAGCAAGAGCAGCTCTGCTGAGGAGTAAAAAATAAAAAAAAAAAAATAAAATAAAACAACAAAACAAACAGAAAAAAAAAATAATGACTATTCCAAATTCATCACCTCCTTAAGGAACAGATTAAACGTGTTACAAGCAGGAAACCCTTTTCCCAGATGTGGAATGAGACTCTCCCGAATAGGAGAGGAGTAGCCTGAGGTTCCAGACTCCTTGTTTGTTATGCAAAACTGCCCTGAAAAAAAAACGGGCCTCAAAGATCCGCGTCATCAGAAAGTCTGGAGTGATTTTTATCTCCCAAACAGTTTTCCAGCTGTTGCACTTGTAATTAACACCAGAACAGCTTTTTTTTCTTTTTCTTTTTCTTGTTTTAATTTTTTGCCACAGCTCTTTTCATTTCTAGGGGAAGAAATGATGAATTAAGGAACGGAGAAGAGGAAGCTTTTCTGGACAACCAAGAGCAGCCAAAATAAACAGAACACTTGCAAAATTATTCCCAGTTTAAAGCCTTGTCAGTAGTTCAGTGGCTCGAATTTTTTTCCAGATGATTCATCATTTCCACTGGCAGAAAGATTAAGAGATTGAGCTTTGTCTGGGATTAAAATAACACTTTTAGTGTTTTTTGGGTTTTGTTTTGTTTTGTTTTTGAGCACAGGGCACACTTTTAGTGGAAAGTTTCCTCTCCTGGACCTGTTGTATCATTAGGAACAATTCCATTCCTTTTTCTCCTCTCAGAATCCTTCAGGCCCTGCTCCTCTGGATGATCAGATCACCACAGTGGCTTGTGCAGGGATGTTAAGAGAGTGTGTGAGATAAATACAGCTCTGTGGATGGAGTATTGTTGCTGAAAATAAGGAGGAGGAGCTGATCTTGCAGGAACAGCCAGTTCTCCACGAGCCACTCGTGACCCAAATCACAATTTAGGGAGCTCTGTGTTGTAAAGAGCACCAAAAAAAAAGGGGGGTGATGGTTGTATTTGATCCCTGATGGCACTGATCGTGTGGGGCTGCTGCACAGCTGATTATTGTGTATTCCCAGCAGGGCTGGAGAGGGAGAGCAGCAGGATGGATGCATCCACAACAAAGCCAGGCTTCCAGCAGCTTCAGGAAGGAATGATTGCTGCTGGACATCCCACAGCAGTGTTGTTTTGTCCAGAGAAGCTGTGGCTGCCCCTGGATCCCTGGAAGTGTCCAAGGCCAGGTTGGAGCAACCTGGGAGAGTGGAAAGTGTCCCTGGTCATGGCAGGGGGTGGCACTGGATGGACTGTAAGGTCCCTTCCAGCCCAAACCATTCCAGGATTACGTGATCCCACTGCAGAAAAAGCAATTTAGGGCAGGAAGAACTAAACAAACCCTCTCTGTGCACATGGCAGGGCTTGAGGTGGTTGAAGGACTGAGTTCCTTCACTTGGTTCCATCCAGAAGATCCATTTACCTTGGTTGTATCACCTGCTCAGTTTCCCACCTCACATTCTCAACTTTTTGTGTTTTCCTTAACTCTGTGCTTCCAGAAGAAGGGAAGGAATTCCCTCTTTGTTTCCTCTATGCCCATGTTTTCCCCTCTTTCCATTCCCCTGACTGATGGTTGAATAAGGGATGAGAACAGGAGGGTCACAATTTGGGTTCCTGAGTTCCAGCCCTGAGTGTTTCCAGTGCATCACCCGAAACAAGGACTGGATTTAGAGCAACAAACAACGCTCAGTTCTGACTTCCAGGTGCTCCAATTCAAGTCACAGAGGATGGTAATTGTCAGCTGCAGTCAGAGGGGACCAACAGGGGGGGATTTTGGAAATCCCATTTTCAATATATGCACTGCAATGCCCTGGCATCTCGTGGAGGTGTCGAGAACATTAATTAAAGCTGATACAACCCCGAGGTCCCAGATGTGGAAGGAGATCAAGGCAAAAATTGTTAATTAAAGACCCTTTGTCCTGACAGCTTTCAACCTCTAAAGAGGGACAACAAACCATAAGTTGCAAGAAAGCATTTTTTTTTAATACATTTTTTTTTTTAATCAAAGCCTGATTTATAATAGAGGACAATCCAAGGTGGGGGTTGTTATGGGGGTTTTTGTTGTTATTGTTGTTGAGTTTTGGGTTTATTTTTTCCAACCAGTTCCCCAAAATAGTTTCTGCTTCTCCTCGAGGCAGCTCGAAAGCACACATCCAAAATGCATTCAGGGTTATGTGTGCACTCTGGGAGCCTTGTTAGCATCCTCCTTTATTTGGGGAGAACAAAGCCAGGATGATTTAAGCTGCAACTTCAATCAAAAAAAAGCCAAAAAGAAATGTTATTACAGTTAGTGGGATAAAACCCTCTGCAAGGGCTTGACAGCTGAGAGGGATAATGCACGTAGGCTCAGAAAAATGGAAATAATTAAAGGGGGGAGCATCAGAAGGCAGAGGCACCGTAAGTGAAGCGAGTGGATGCGTCAGTCTGTGTCAAAAAGCTCATCCAGGCCCAGCTCAGAGCTCGTGAGGGTGAGAGAAGGAGCAAAGAGAAGAGACTCAAAGCAGTCTGAGGCTCGTTAGCACAGAGGAAAGCTCTGCACTGGGTTAAACACCATTGTCAGAGCCAAGGGCCTGAGAACCCACAGCCAGGAACAGCAGGGGATTGATGATGAAAGCAAGTGGTGTCCCAGGCAGGGAGGGCAGGGAAGGTGGGACACGACTGGGGGCAATGGGAAGGGCTGGAGGAGCAGCAGGTTCAGCTGGTGTCACCGCGTCCTGGGTGAAGGGACGCTGAGTGGCACCCAAAGGGCAGGACGAGGGTTGGGAAGAGTGGAAGGAAAGGGAAAAGGTGAACAGCACACCCTCCTGGAGCTCCCTTCCCCTCCTGTCTCTGATACTACAGACAAAGAGACAACATTCCCAAAGAGAGGGTGACAAACGTGGAGGAAGGTGGTGTGAAATCACACCCTCCCTTTGCTGCAGACACGGAGCAGCTGAATGTCTGCACTTGTCTGCACACACAGGCACAGGAACCAGCCCCTGGCCACTCCTGCTTAGAAAACCTCCCTGAACTCAGAGTCACAGAGTCAGCCAGGTTGGAAAAGACCTCTGGGATTGTGGAGCCCAACCTGTGACCCAACCCCACCTTGTCACCCAGCCCATGGCACTGATGCCACATCCAGGCTCTGATCAAACCCCTCCAGGGATGGAGAATCCACCCCCTCCCTGGGCAGCCCCTTCCAGTGGCTGATCCCTCTCTCTGGGAAGAACTTCCCAATGTCCATCCTAAACCTGCCCTGGGGCAGCTCAAGGCTGTGCCCTCTTGTCCTGCTGCTGGTTCTGGATTTCAGCCCAACTGAAACAACTCCAATCCAGGAAGGGAATCAGAGTGAAATCAGTGCCCACCCAGACCCCAAAAAGTAAAAAGCAGCTTTTCAACCTTTCCCAACCCCAAAGCAGCAGGACATCTGTGGATCAGAGACCACCAGCTCTCTTCTGGAGCGTGACACCTCCTCCAGACCAGGTCATTATTGAAAACATCGAACCTTCAGGCTCGAAAAGCACAAAGCCCTTGGGGGCATCACCAAAGCAACAGTAATAATTCAAACTGGGAAAAGAAAGAGGAAAAATGAGGAAGATTAAGCTCACCAACTGATGTTGAACGTTCAACAGAAGTTTGTGACCAAAGAACCAACATTAAGTGGTTTTTTTTTTTAATGGACAGATTGAATTGAGGAAGTGACAGGAGTGGGAACGAACTGTTGTTCAATAAGAAGTGACAGTGAGAACACCCAAGGGTTGCTGTTTGACTCAGTTACTGTGATTAACAATGTTGTCCACAAAGATTGAAACTTAATTAACATTTTTAAATTGTGCTTTGACATTTTTAGCTCTCCCTATCAAAGCACTTGTGCAGCTGTGTCGTTACAACAGAGAAGCTGCAGAGCTTTAACTGTCTGAACCTCACCCACTGGAGGCTGATTGTGTTTAACTTCTGACAACAAAAGCCCAGAAATCCAGATGTAACCAGCAGTTAAAGAGCTCCACGGGCTCCTGAGCTAATTCAGAGCCTGGTGTCAGAGCCCTCCTCCTGAAACAGGATTAAATGACACACAAAAATGTTCCGTTGACTTGGGGGAAAGAGTTTGGCTCCTACAAATCTCTTGGAGCAGCAGATTCCAGCGAGCTTGAGCTGAGTGAACTGACAACACAGGGATCTTTGGGTGACAAGAATTGAGGAACTGAAGCTTCTGGGAGAACTTTTTGTGCATTTATGTTTGGCTTTGGGGTGCTGAAGTCGGGGTTCCTCCTGCATTCCCAGCCTCCCAAGGGTTTACCCTCTTTTACAACTCATTCCTTGGCAGTTCCACAGGTTTGATCCAGGGACAATCAGCGTTTCCCTCGGGTCATTTCCTCTCTTGGGGTATTAAAAATCAGAATAGGAATACACACACACACACACACTCCCCCTGGAAAAGAAGGAAATCTGATTTTCTGAAGACAGAATTATAGTTCTGTTGAAATGTTCAAGGAAAAGATGGAACTGCCATGGAAAAGTAGGGAAAGAAAGGAAATGTTGTGAGGAAAAACATGTTGTCTGAGTTCTGGTGGAAAATTCACTGTATACAAGAGACAGAGAGAGAGAGAAAGAGGGAAAATATGAACACTAATGGTTATTTTCTTGCCACTCACATTCATGAATGGTATGGACTTGCCAGTGCCACCAGTTGGGCAGGAAAGGCAAAGGAAGGAACAAAATCTAACGAGAACATCTGATCTCTTCAGCTTTTCAGGGCTTTGGGATCAAATATTGCCTCTGCAAGGTGTGCCTAAACGTGCCAGGAATCTGATTTTGGGGAATATCTCAACAGGAACATAGAAACATTACAGGCTGGGTGCTCAGTTCCAGGGCTGAAGTGCTCAGTTCCAGGGCTGAATTCCACAATTCCAGGCCTGAACTGTGGTTTAAACATTTAGCTGAGGTCCAGACATCACAACACTTGAATTATTTATGTGATTGCCGATGTTAAGACCCAGCATTTAAAACAAATGCCTTCTGCCCCAGCCTTTGGCACAGGCATTTACTGCTAATGAAGGCATGTAATGCCAGTGACCTCCAGCCCAGATTCCAGCTCCACTCCCAATTTAGCACACTGGAGGCTGGAAACCACGGGCTGCCCGTGTTTACACCCCCTGCAATCCTCCTGAAATTAATAGCCCACAGAGCTGGCAATTTGGCCCCGAGTTAAGCAGCAGGCACAGTTTCAGCTCTCAGTGCAGATCAGTTCTGTCGAGCTGTCAAAGCATCTCTGGGAAAAGCAGGCTGGAAACCAGGGACGAGCCCTCAGAGCTGCTCTTTAGTGCTTCCCATTTTGCAGCATCATTTGTCCCCACAGCCCCCTCAGAAAAGCAGGATTTTAGGAGGAGGTTCATTAGTCAGAGTGCCCATCTCTTGTCAGGGCAATTATGTTCTGCCAGATGTTGCTGAGTGTTCTGGATGGTCTTCTCTGACCTACAGGGCCGAGTTGGCCACCACCACCCCAGCTCAGGGTCTTCCTGGGCATCACCCAGTGAGGCCTCACAGACCTTTGGGGATTGCTGCTTTACAAATCTGAGGGTAAAAGACACAGAAGACACAAAATAGCGATATAAAGAGTGGTTTATAGCGCTGTAAATTCCTTTGCCAGACAGAGAAGCATTTGGCCACCACCACCAAATGCTGCCAGGGTCTAGACAAGCTCAGTTTCTTCTGGGAGTTCATTCTCTGAATTTTTGGATTTTGGGAATTACTTTGTTCTCTTTCACGTGTTAAAACTTAAAAACTTAGGAACGATAATGGAATTGTTTTCTGGAAGACAGCAAGAGCAAGAGCTTCAATTATTCCCGTGCAGATTCCACCTTACTGACATCACCACCCTGAATCCCTCTGCTCCCTGTCCCTGGTGCTGATTGAATCCAGGAAAAGTGGGAAAACCTCAGGCAGCACCTGAGTCTTAGTTTTCCTCAAGTGGCCAGAACACAGATTTGCTGAAAACATGGAAATCATCCCCCTGCTGATGCAAAAAGGATGATGGAAGGGGGGCAGGGTGTTACATGGGACCCACCTAAAGCATTCCCACGCTGTAAGGAAGGGAATGAAAAGCCATAAAAGCAGCTTTCTGTGAGTGAGAACAGGCAGGGAAGAGACAAAAAGGCCTATTTTTAAGCCACTGTTAAAAGATAATTATTCTTATCCCAGCAGGCGGGTCCCAACAAGCTCCTCCCAGTCCCTCCTTGTGTCTGGGAGACTGGGAGAAACTTAAACTGGGCAGCCAGCTAAGCACATGAAAGGACTTTTTTTTGCTCTTCAGGTTATGGATCAGGACACAAGCCCTGAACCCCCCAAGAGCTCCATTTGGGAAGCCTCTCCCTGCTGTTCCGTGGGGAACAATTAGGGAAGGCAAAGCATTAAACTCGGCCCCGTCTCCTGACGACTTTCAGAGGAACTTGGGAACCTCTCTTTGTACAGCCCAAGGGGTTTCAAATGTACCCCAGGAGTTTTAAGGGGAGCTGTTCAGAGGCACAGAACCATCCAGTTCACAGCTGCACTTAGGGGGAGATCAGAATCTGCTTCCAAAATCACCCTCGACTCGAAGTTGTCGGGATCAACAAAGTGGCCTCTCCCTCCCCTCGCTACAGATCCCACTTCAAAGGGCTCTGAAAGAGGTAAACACTGGGAATTATTTAACAGAGACAGCTCTGCACAACTCCTGTTTGCCTCGAAACTGCAATCCATCTGCAGCCAGGATGCAAAACCGAACAGAAAAGGCAACACTGCCCACGGGGATTTTCCTTCGGCTGTTTTAACACCAGAAAGAGTCAATCAGGAATGGGACACGACCAGACTTTGTCTGTCTGGACACTAAAACCCACTGGGTTTAGTAATGTAAAATTACACTGAATGTAATAATATATTAAATGTATCATTAATGTTGTTATTATTATATAATTCATACATTTGTATGTAGTTGTTATATACTTATATAAAATATTATTATTATTATTGTTATTACCTAAAATTAAATGCAAGCGCTGCCAAATGAGTCCCGAGCCTGAGCTTTGGTGCTGAGTGACTTGGTTCTGATTTACAAATTGTTCTGAAGGAGGTTCCAAGCCTGGAGTTCAAAAGGACAATCAGGAGTTTCGACACGATGCTCACAAATCAAAACGAAGGTGTGTCAATAGGTTTTGACAGAAGAAGTCATTATCTGCATTACATAAACCACGTAATTTCATGACTATTCCTTGGCATGTCATTAAAATACATTGACATTTCAATTTAAATCACCTTGGATATTGTTGTGATTATTCTTCAAACTACTCTTTATCCCAACAGTGAGAGAAGGCAGTGAGTGCCAAAGAACCTCCTCTGGCTTGTGCAACACCTTCTGCCCCAGGAGCACAGAAAATTCAGGGGACAGTTTGCTTCTGGAATAAGGGAATGTGCTCCTTTCCCTCTGGAGAGGGGAGGTGGCAGAAGAGAAGTGTGGGGGAACAGGGGACAAGAAACAAGAGCCCCTGCCTGGGATGGGGGGGGGGGGGGGGTGGCCTCAGAGCCACCATAAAATCACACAAGCACGGAATGCTTTGGCTTGGAAGGGACTTGAAAGACCACCTAATTCCACCCAGTTCCATCCAATTCCACCCCCTTCCACCAGACCAGGTCTTGACCCATTCCCAATGGCGTGATTCCCAAATTGCTGCTGGTAAATGCTGGTTATTCCTGCGGTGGCAATTGAAGTGCAGGATCTGTCACCTTCATCAACCTGAGAACAGGGCAATTTGTTTTCAATGCAACATTAATTTTCAGACAAGCTGGAGTGAAACCTTTAGCTGCCTAATGCAAAAAAAAAGGGGGGAGAAAATGTGGATGTGCCACTAAACACAAGTAGTTAAGGATAAAAGGTGGAATAATAGCTACCATGGGAAGGGGTGGAGATGGAATTCATCCCACCTGTGGGGGAATAATTAGATACAGAATACACAATCAGGAAAATAATAATAATTAAAAAAAAAAAGCTCAGGACTTGTCTTATGTGTGGAATTAAATCCAGGTCCTGCAGAGAACGTCATGTACACTTGGGGGGTTCAGTTCCTGGAGTTGTAAACACATTAAATAATGAAGGGATGGGGAGGGGAAGTTTGAAGGCTCTGAAGCTGCTTTGAAGCCACGTGGGCCTGAAATTAAAGTTTTACCAGCAAAACTGCTTGAAAAGATGAACCCCATTCTATTTGATACTGTTTTCATCTCAGAAATATCAAAATGGGAGGGGGTTTTTTGGGGGTTTGTCTTTTGGGTTTCATTGGAGACCGAGCTGTCAAAAGTTAAAACAGCCAGGAGATCCCTGGGGCAGTGTTTGGAAAACTTGATTTATTCCCTGCCTTACTCATAAAGCTCCTTCTGTTATAGCTATGGATCAAGCAAAGGGGGGTTCTCTTCGTTTCTTTCTAATTAATATTTTAAGTATTCCTTAGCCTCCCAGGTGGCTTTTCATGCAACCACTGGATTTGAGAAGCACCCTTTGGGGTTTCATTCCACGACCTCTTCTCTAACTTCAGGTTTGTACTTCCTAAAAGACACCTTGTTAGATAAGAGGAGCCTAACTGAGACTTTCTTCCCTAAATGAGATTATTGTTGATAATAGTAGATAATAATAATAATAATAACTTATTGTATAGGTTGATTTCTGTTGCTGCACTCAGAGATTTCAGCTTCCCCTTCCCAAATGCAAATATTCTGATGCATCTATTTAGCAAAAGCCATAATGGTCATTTATTTGCCCTGCAAACTTCACTGCAGTTCTCTGGTTGTCACCAGAATGCAAATCCTAGATGGAAAACACTCGATCACTTCCCAAGGATCCTGTTTCTTCCTAATTATTCCCTCCCAACCCAAACCATTCCCTGGTTTTATGACCCTGTGATCAGTGATTTCCCCACTGTCTGGGCAACCAAACCAGCAGCATTTTATCAAATCTCTTATCTCCAGGGGAGCCCACATCAGATCAGGCTGGATGTGCTTTCCAGGCCACTCCAACAGCAGGGTCAGGTGGAGTTTGAGCAGCAACAGCTGCTCTTTTCAAGGTGAACACAGAAGGCAGAGTCAGAGTGTGTGATCTTGGCATCATCTCAATCAGGCAATAATGATAATAATAGTAATCATCATCATCATCATCATCATCACCATCATCATCCCTTTTAAAAAACACCTTTAAAAAACCCCCCCAAACAGTTATTTTGCCTCTTTTCCACCTCACCTGCAGCAGTTCCCCTGAGTCCCCCACGTTCCCTTTGCTGGGGCATCCACAACCTGCAAGATCAGCCCTAATCACCCCTCTTGGCATCACCTCCTTCCGCTCCCTGCTCCTCCCAGGGTGTAAATACAGCTCCAGGTGACTTGCAGACTGACAGCAAAGCTGGCAGAATTGAAAATACATGTTAAAGATGCGCTTTTGGCCATTAATCTGTCGGTGATGAGTGACCTGGCTTGGAAAAGACACCAACCTGCTCCCCACGGGAGCCAGGCCTTCTGGAACAGGAGAGCTGGGGAATCAATCTTTACCCCTGGAGGTGAGTTGGCATCAGCCAGCACGTGCTGAGCTCCTGAGGTGCCACCTTGTCCTCAGGGGGACCGGCAGACAAATTTGGAACAGCCCCCCCAAGCAGCTCTTGGAGCACCGAGGGAGGATGGAGGTTATTCCAGGCATTTCCCAGAGCAGCTCTGCTCCCTGCTCTCTCCCCCAGCAAGCACAAAAGACTAAGAGAACAATGTTAATTATGCTTTATGAATCAGCAACACTTAGTCCTTGCAAATATGATGGGCTGATGAAAGCAGCTCCTTTCTGTGTCACTTAATGCGGGTTTCCAGTCAGAGAGACACTGGGATCGATGGATATTAAAGATTGCTGCTTTTCCCTTCCTCTGCAGCCACCTGAGTGCCCACCAGATAATACAAACAGCTTTCACTTAGCAGGCAAAGGGGAGAAATGACAAGTCTGGCATTAAATTAATGCACTGGAAGGCACAGGATCATTTGGCTCAAATGTGCTTTTGAAAGATCCTTCTCCAGCTCTGAGGATGTGGCTCAAACCCATCAGTGTCTGCACCAAAGCTGCCCCAGAGCCTCATCTGGACATTTATCACAGAAATGTCCTCTTCTTTGGATCTTGCAATGCTTCACATTTGCAGAAGAAGGGTTCTTTATCCTCTCAATCTGATATCACGTTCATTAGAAGCAGAATCCAATCCTCAACAAGCACAACCAGCAGCCAGAGAAGAGTTAAATAAAAAGCCCCAGCTCCTGGCAAAAACACACATCATTTTCTTCCCCCCCAAAAAAAATAGAAGGCAAGACTGAAAATGAACCAAATCTAAGCCTAAATAAATCAACCTGTTGTTAAGGAGATGCACACAAGGTCCAAGGGTACGGCCTGTTATAAATCCACCCCTGAGCACACAAAAGGTGCTGTTGGAACCCAGTATTTGATGACAGTCCATGTTTCTCTCTTAACTAACTGATTGAGGCTGTCTAACTAAACTTGAGACTAAACTAACTGATAAACTAATCAATTGAGGCTATCCAGCTAAAATTGAGGCTTAACTGAACTAACTAATTGGGGCTAGATTAACTAAACTAAGTGAGGCTATCTATCTAAACTTGAAGCTAAACTAACTAAACTAAGTAATTGAGGCTAAATTAACTAAACTGAACTAATTGTGGCCATCTAATTCAAATTGAGGCTCACCTAACTGACTGAGCCTATCTATCTAAACCTGAGGCTAAACTAACTAATCTAAACTAAGTAACTGAGGCTAAACTAACTAAACTAAACTAAATAATTGAGGCTAAAATAACTAAACTGAACTAATTGAGGCCATCTACCTCAAACTGAGCCTAAACTAACTAAACCAAACTGACTAATCTAAGCTGTCTAATTAACTCTGAGGCTGACACAAGAAGTGCAGAGCTGCTTGATGGAGGGGGGGAAATTTAAAAAAACCCTCCAAACAACTAAAAAAACCCAACCCAAACCCCACTAGAAATTCATCTCCCTGTGTTCTGGCTGCTCCTCCAGCAGAATAATGGAACCCCCGAGGCCTCCACTGATGGAACTGCTCCTCCTGTTCCCAGCTTGCACCTTGGTGACGTGGATTTGGGGAGGGGACAGTGCCAGGTGCATTAATGGGCAGCTTTCCCTGTGCTCCCACACCCACTGGGGCTCAGCTTTGCCCACAACGAGTCCCCCAGTGCTTGGATTTCATACCCAGCTCGGGGACACTGGGTATTGTGTGCTGCTACCCAGAGCTAAAACATTGCAATCTCTGTTTATAAATCTTGGGAAGGGGGAAAAAAAAAAAAAAAAAGAAAAAAAAAGAAAAAGGGGGCATTTTCCTGAGCTGGCAGCTATGGCAACAGGAGCTCCATATCGAGCTGGGCTGCACAAAATAAATCTACAGGGATTTTTGGGGGTGGAATCGTTCGTTGGGCAGTCTGGGGGCAACTGGACTCTCTTGTCCATGTGTTTATTTAATATTGGGTGGGTTTCAGATTCTGCAAATTCGTCTGGTGAAAACTAAAGGGTTTTTTTTTTTTTGTTTTCTTTTGTTTCTCAGAGCTGAGAGAAAACCATCAAAAAAACACAAGTGACACCCCCAAAACTTCAAATTCTGAACTTTCGTGCAGAGAGCTCTCTTCAAATCAGTGAGTTCATGATTAAAATCCTGAGAGTTCCAGCTCTGCCAGGAACGAGCCCCCTGATTTCACAACCATTCTGAACCTTGGGGAGATTTGATCACCATTCCATTCCTTCTGACATCCTTCTTGACACCTTGGTGCCACGGGTGGAGCTGTCCCTCAATGACAGCAAAGGTGGGGGGATAAAGATTTACACCTTACACCTGTCTTTAATAAACACAGCTCTCAGTGTTTGATTTTCTGTCTTTAATACACGTTTGTGGCCGAGTATTGGAAAGGTTCAGCTTCTGGTACCGAAGTGTTTCAATTAACAGCGTCCCTGGCATCTCTTGCTCACACATTCTTAGGATGTTGTTGTCTGAATTCAGCATTTTAGGGGGGGAAACAGGCATTTCTCTGCTGGCTTTAAGAGGCAAATTAAAGCATCTGCACGAATCATTAGTAGGTATTTACCTGACCGAGGCAGTGACATTTGTTCAGGGTTAAAATCACTTCACCAACCTTTTGGAAGAGGAGGGTAACAGTTCTGCTCTGCTTTGTGAATTATTTTAAGCTCCCTCAAACAAAGGTGGGTATTATTGGCAATATCCACTTGGAACCTGAAATCCAGGAGTGTGTCTCCTGCAGTCCCAGGCAGGCAACTGAGAAACCATCAGCATATAAATTACCCAATAATGGACTCCAAATCCTTGTGTTTTGTTTTATTTACTCCCCACACTCCTCAACTGCTGCTGATGGCAAGTGCTTCCAGCCCCCTTTTACCCTGCGTTTAACCAGAGTGCTGTTTCCACATGGTGATCAAAGAAAAACCCAGGCTAAATTATTAAGGAAACGTAACAATTGATGTTTCTATAATGCTCAGAATTCCCCCTCCGAGCCCTGGAATCAATTATGGAAAACATCAGGCTCCTCTGGCTTCCTTTGGCCCATTTCCAGAGCCGGTATTTTATCATCACTTTATACTTGTCCACTAACCCTGATTAAGATCTCGAGCATTACAAGGCTCTGTTTTGCCTCTGACTGCTCAAAGCAGCTTTGGAGGGGGATTCCTCCCCCTCCAAAATATGCAAATATTACAAAATATACCAAAAAAATTACAAAAAACATACAAAAAATACTCTTGTATTTTTTCTTGCAGCCGAGTTGGGAATTTTCAAAGTATCTTCTGCAAAAGCTTCTGTCTCATAATTCCCTTTTTCTCTTTTCTTCTCAGATTTAGGTACTGTTGTTCTTCCTTAGGTTTCTTTTCCTGGCTGCAAAGTCCTCACTCAGTGTTGCAAGCCCATCAAAACCAGGAGATGCTCAACTCCTTTTCGAGCTTGGATCCTGCATTCCTGGCCCCAAACCACCACAGTTAATTGCAATTCCCTGCAAAATTATCACCTCCCTGAAATTAGGAGGGGTCCAACTTCGGGGCAAGTTCGGTGTCTTGAATGCAAAGCACCCAAAATGCCAACTCATCACCAAGAGCTCCAGCTTCTCACTCCCCCCTGGGTGGCAAGACCAAAGCAGGTTGAGCTGCAAATCAGATTTCAGACTTATGGGATCAAATGTGGGAATTTTGGCCTCCCTTGGTTTCTGCCAAGTGCTGGGTTAAAATGGCATTTTTAAGGTCCTGTGCTTAAAATCGGGAAATGTTGACCTCTGGCTTCGGGATGCCCCCAAAAATGACTTTATTTTCCTTTAATCCCTGCCCCTCAGGACAGCACATCACCCCTGCCCATCTCCACTGGCTCCATCCAACCTTCACTTCCATCCTCTGGCTGCAAAACCCAGGGAGCAGAGCAATGAGCAGTAAAACTTAAAACACCATTTCCTAACAGGGAAAACAGCCCAGACAAACCTCCTGAACCCTGACAGGACCCCTGGGCTTTCACCACTTGCCCTCTAAAATGTTTCCTTTCACCTCAGTGAGCACAAAGAATCCCAAAAGGTGCCTTTTTGCAGCATCTGCCTGACCCACCTGCCTCACTCTGCGTGGTATTTAAGCACAAACCTGACTCTAAGCCAAGATTTTGGGGGCTATTTGTTCATCTTAAGTGATTTTCTCGGTGACCATCACTCTTCCCACACTGGATTTCTCCATTCCAGACAAATCAAGCTCATGGGATGACTGGATTTCATCACAGGGTGGGGAAGGAACACAAGAGAGAAGCAGAGGGCAGGTTGAGAGGGTTTTTCCAGGCCTGGAGGTGTCGTGGGAAAGGGTGGGATCAGAGCCCAAAACTGCACTCAGGAGGTGCTGACAGAGAACTGCAGGAGTTTGGAATGACTATTATTTAACATCCCTAAAAAACCAGGCCTTGTGCTGAGAATAAAATCTGCCCACTGAGGCCAGGGCAGGTTTAAAAGTCCTTTTCAGTGGGGCAGAAGAGTCCATGAATCCATCCAGACATATTTGGCCACTCTTTGTTCTTCCTTTCTTCCCCCTTCCTAATAGATCTGCACGTGGGTGACTCCACTGACTCATCCTCCCCCAGAAACAAACATTCTGGGCTGTCAGGGAGCACATTTGAAATCAATGTGTCTCCTGACTCACCGCTGCAAAAATCCACCCCTGGACTGAAAGGCAGGACCATCATTAGAGACAAATTGGCCCCATAAATAATCCAGACCCCTGAGACCCCCATGGAGTCCTGCAGAGGGACCTTCCTTTGGGGAGCTGAACAACAAAAAAGGGCAATATTGGCTTGTTTTGTCAGTATTTCAACACAGCAGCTTGCTGAAAAAAAAAGCAGGGAAACATTGAAATGGCACGAGGAGGAACGGGGAATCTGAGGAGAAAGGTGGATGGAAATGTCCACCTGGAGCTCCTCCTCTGTCCTTACAGCTGTTTGGAGACCCAGAGAACACAGGGCAAAGGGAGGTGTGAACAACTCCAGCCCCAGATCCTTCACAGCTTCACCAAGTGTCAGTAAATGAAGCTGGTTGAACTCAGATCTCACTGACTGGAGAGGAGATTCCTCCAGAAACTGGAAATTAAACATCTTCTCCCTTATTCATTGGCCCACACACACGTCAGTGGGATCCTGGATATGTGTTGGGAAATGGGGAAAGTGCAGCCAGGCAGCCAAAAACGACTGGGGGGCTCGAGAAAAAAATCCTTCAGGAAGAGACTTTATGTCCTCAGTCTGCTGATCCCATTGAAAAAGAAGAGTGAGCAGAGAATCCATCACAACTCTGTGCTGCCCCACAGGAAGGTCCCTCCCCGTGCAGTGTCTGCCCCAGCAATATATCAGCAAACAAGATTCAAATTCCAGGGTGCCCAAAGGTAGAACCTCCACCCAGATAACAGGAATTACAAAAAAAAACAAAACAAAACAAAACAAAAAACAAACAAACAAACAAAAACACACAAAAAAACAACGACAAAAAAAAACAAAACAAAAAAAACCCACACAAAAAAAAACCAAAAAACAAACAAACAAACAAACAACAAAAAAAAACAACACTCAGAACCTTACAAGTTTCATTAGTTTGCAAAGTGAGAGTCACAATTATTCCAAGGGAAAAAAAAAAAAAAAAAGGTAATATTGCAAAAATTACCAGAGCTGTGCTCTCCTTTTTATTACCCTAACTTGATAAAATGTGAGCAGGATCGTGTTAAAACTATTCCATTAATATTCCTCGGAGACTTGTGCTGTAATTTTAGCTTCTCTTGCTCGCTCTCCCTCGTTTTTGCCCTGTGAGTCAACAGGGGAGGATGGCTGGCAATCAGCTCCTGCAATTATCTCCCTCCCTCCGTTTGAATTGTTAACCGTGGCTTCCACTAATAGAACTGCAAATGAATAGTATCCTTTTCCCTGGTATTTACTGGCTGAGCTCTGTGCTCACTGACTCTGGGCTCGAGGCTCAACAGAGGGCAAAGAGGAGGGGTTGGATTCCTCTTCCATGGACTGAGGGTTTGCATCCTGAGCCTCCTCTGCCACTCCTAAAAGGTGCCTTTTAGGACTGGACCTGCTTTTTTCAGCTTGCAGAGCATCCACCTTGCCAAGTGCTGGCCTGGTGGTTTTTCTAGGGAGCAAAACGGGTCATGTCAGAGTCCTCAGATTGTCCTTGAGCATAAAAACACCCATAAAGCCTAATCCTGATGACCTTCAAGGGTTGGGGGTTGGAACCAGATGATCTTTAAGGTGCCTTCCAACCCAAAGCCTGCTACAAAATCGAGCTGATAAACCTCGGGCTCGAGGAACAATGTGGACAGGCTGCAAAAAAAAATTGGGAAAAAAAGCCCACCTTTCTGCCTGTTTAGTCCTGCCCATCAGTTCATCTGCTCACATGGATCAAGACATTCCAGTCAGGGATGAACACTTGATGTGTCCTGCCTGTGTTTCGGGGTGTGTGTCACCCAGCAATGACACCCTTGGATGGTTCTAGTCATTTTAAATTCGAATTAAACTCTGGTCAGCATTCCCTTTGGGATTCCTTCACGATCCAAGGCAAGCAGGGAAGGCATTCCAGGCTCCCAGAAATTACACTGGCTTTCAAATTCCAGAGAGTTCCAGTAAAAAGGATCAGGGGAAGGAGAGCGTGAGGATCTGTCTGATGGTGGCACGTTGCTTTCAGAACTCAGGGAATCACCTCTCTCTGGGAAATGGTCCTTGGAGAGAGGATTGATCCAATAAATCCCCCTGTGCAGGGATTTATTGGGCAGCCTATGGAAGTTCTGTTAGCCCAGCCCAACCCTTCTGATTGGCCCTGGCAGACAGGCTGAGGGATGGCTCAGAAATTAAAGAAAATACATATATATATATAAAAGAATCTATAATATCATCTAAATTTTAAAGCTTGGCTCCCACTAGATTCATCCTGAATGAGAAAATAAACCCCAGATATTGCACAGCCTGTGAAATTGGATCCTAGGCCTACAAATTCCAGGTGTTGCCTCTTTCAGGGTTGTTGTAAGTGAAAAGCACTGTTTGGGAATGTCCTCGTGCTCCAATTAAGCTGTGAGGGATTTTTATCCCTCTTCCTAAATAATAATAATAAAAAAAAACCCTGCTCCTTCCCGTGTTTTCTGAGTTCAAGCCAATCAAATCTGAGAGCAAAATGTTTTTCATTTTCCTCAAAACTTTCAGCAGAGGAAAAATAATTTCTTTTTTTTTTTTTTTTTTCCCCTCCACCTCCTTTCATTCTCTGATAGGCCCTAATCAACACTCCACGTACTAAACTCCTTTGAAAAGCCAAAGTGGAATTAAAAGATTTCAAACACTCAAGTCCCCCTTTGCTTTCAGGAGTCATCACCCAGAAAATACTTTTCTCCTTGGAAAATCCGGTGCATAATGACTCAAAAATGATCTTCCCTTTCTGCTCTTTGGCTCTTTAAAGCTCAGGGGATTTTTATTCTTTTTTTTTTCCTTCTTCTCCCTTTCGAGGCTTTGCAAAATTGCTCCTATTTTCCATTATTCTCCCCCCTGACTCTTTCAGTTCCCCTGCAGCAGGACACACGTGGATCTGGATCCATGAAAAGGCAGTGGGAATTCCCAGACCTGCTCATGATTCCTTCCTTCTATCCCTGAGGGTTGGTTGGAGCTCCACAGCCCAGATCCAACCAGGAGCCAGGATCTTACCTGAACCGGGGCCAAAATTAGCCAAAATTAATGGGATTGGTTGAAAGAGAAACGAGATTCCCAAATTCCCATCGGGAAACAATCTGTGCCACAGCCCAAAACCAGCGTGAAATCCAGGGATACACCACTGACAGCCACTTGCAACAAATGGATGAGCCCTCCTCGAAAGGGAAGCTCAGCAGAAGGGGGGGAATATCCAGTGGGTTTTCCAGTCCCAGCAGCCACATCCCGGAAAACTCGGGAAGGGAATTTAATCCAGAGCAATGACACTCGCTGGATCACAGAACTCCCCTCTGGAAACCACCAGAAATGGCAGAATTCACTGGCCACTCAAGCAAAAAGCAGTTTAATAGGCAGAGCAACGGGGGGAAACATCTCCATGGCTCCAACAGGGGATGGGAATCGGATCAAACCCTGGGAAAAGGAGGGCAGGGCTTGCATTCCAAGGTTATTGGTTGGAAAGAGAAAGTTTGCAGGGCCCACAGCTCCCACCAGAAAACCCAGGGGTGTGTTAGGCTTCAGCTGGAGAAAACATCCCGTTATTCTGGAAGCATCTATTGTGGAACCCTGGAATGGTTGGGGTTGGAAGGGACCTCGAAGCTCAGCCAGTTCCACCCCCTGCAGCCCCATGACCCAAAAAGGAGATTATTAGAGGTTGCTTGACGTCCACCACGGATAATCCAGATCTACTATTCACTAAACAAAGAAAAAAAGAAGGAGAAAAAGAAAAAAAAAAGAAAAAAAAAAGGAATTTTTAAAAATTAAAGAGCCTCCGATGAAACGGTTCAGAAATGGATTCTCAGGACATGCAAGAAGGTAAAACCCTTCATCTTCCACCAAATTCTTTTCTATTTTATGTCAGAACTTGAAAGTCTGGTGGCTGCAGGGGACTCAGAACTGCAGAGCTTCAAAAACAGAGCCAGGAGAGACAAGGGAGAGAGAGAGAAAGAAAAAACCTTCCAGCCACCAAAACCCCCTGCTGATGGCAGAGCTTCCCACAGCACCAGGCCATTCCATGGGAAATCACCTCTCTCCAGAGGAATGAATCCATCAAACACATCAAAAAAAAAAAAGAGAAGAAAAAAAAAGGAGGGAAAGGTTGCCTGTTCTATGTTAAAATTTTTGACTCTAATTTTTATTTATCTGGCTCTTTTAGTAAGTGGAGGCATTTTTGTTCGTTTTGCTCCAATTTGCTCCCCAAATTGAGTGTTTTTAGCAGCAGTGTTAAATTGGTGTTCATCATTATTAATTAGTAATAAATCAGCATTTTTTAGTATTTTATGAACATTCCTTCCCTTGTTTCTCTACTGTCTCTTGTATTTCGATAAGGCCAACTCTTCTAGCTCAGGTGTTACACCCAAAATCCTGCCCCAAAGTGGACTTTCCTGTCCTAACTCTCTCCCTGCAGTTCCCTCTTGAAGCCTCCCCTGCTGCAATAATTCCATACCCATTTCCCATTCCCAAGAGCATTCCCTGGATCATACTCTATTAAAATCTCCAAAACAAAAAAGCCCATGGGTTACTCCTGGCCTTCACTGCAGGTGTAAAAATTGACAGGACCCCAAATGCCGTTTGGAGGAGGAAGGATTTCCTCCCCACCTCCCCTAAAAAAAAAAAAAAAATAAAATCTTTTCCTCTCCCTGCCAGCAGAAACTGCAAAGTAAAGCATTTCATTTTGACACTAATAACAGTCCTCTATTGTGGCTTTAAAGGAGAAATCCCAATCTGTTTAGCGCTTTTTTTGCTGCGTTTCATCCTCCCATCGCTCCTCTGGCTCTAATTTGCGAAGAGGAAAGGCAAAAAAAAAAAATATAAATAAATAAATAAAATAAAATTCCGTGGAGTCACCTTGAAAGCATATTTGAAATATAGGAGGGTGTAAATTAGAGTGAGTGATGATGAGAGGCTGAGGTGCTGGGGATGTGTCAGGTTCCCAGTGATGTCCACGGAATCAATCAGCAATCAAGGAGGATTAAATTATTGCTGGGTGAAGTGTCTTTGTTCTGTTTACCTTCCCCAGGATCACACCTGACGTTCTTTTGATACCGTGCTTAACCTTCCCTCGAGACTTGAACCTGCTGAGGCCTCATCATCACAGGGGGCTGAGCAATAATCACAATTTCCCGACGGAGAACCACGTTGCTGGCGAGATTTACTGCTGGACAGATGCCTGGGGAGGCCAGACAGAGCCCAGCATTGGACAGCAGGGAAGAGAAAATCCACGATTTCCCTCACCAACCCAACCAGGAGGAGAGGGCTCGCTGTGACAGCTCCTCTGTGACCTCAGCCACCCCTGCAGCACCTCGGGAACCCTCTGCAAGTGCAATCAGTGCCCTGCACGACCCCCCCCTCATCGACTGCTGTGGCATACCCAGCCATTTGCCAGGAAATGGGGGCTGCAGGAGCTGTTTGCGTTTGAGGGAAGGATCAGGCAGGGGGTCAGGACTCGGAGAGCCCGTGGATGGGGTTGGGATGGGGAGGGCAGGAAACCTCCTGCTCTGCTTGGGCTCAGTCCAAGCCCTGGCTGACCCAGCTGCTGACACCGAGTCCCCCCCTCCCCGGGGGACCCTGCGCTGACATTATTGATGGCACTGCACTTATTGAACTTGTAATCTTATTAAAGCAATAAACTGGCTCAAACAAGGCCTGGGCCCTGCGGTTCAGGCTCCCAGGGAAGGAGCAGATGGTCCCTTGAACGACTTTAATCCCATCCAGCCCCACGGGCAGGGACACCTTCCCACCTTCCACCAGCTCAGGTTGCTCCAACCTGGCTTTGGACACCCCCAGGGATCCAGGGGCAGCCACAGCTTCCCTGGGAATTCCATCCCAACCCCTCCCCGCCCTCCCAGGGCAGAATTTCTCCCATAAAAAAGGGCCCTTCCCTTACACAGACACTCCCACTCCCCAGTCATTTCATCCCAGACCATGACGCAGAACACAGAGGCTGGGATCATCCCAAATTCCAGCAGGAGCTGATAGACCTACAGCAGCTCCAGAAACCACAGAAATCCCAGATTTCCCTTTCCCTGAGGCACCCCTTGGAGCTGCTGGGTGAAAGGAGCCCCCTGGGACAGGAGGTGTCTTCAAAAGTGACAACAGAACTGGAATCTGCACTTTAAAAAGAAGCAAATTAACAAAAAGGCTACAAGAATTAGAGAGCTGTGATGAAGTGATGAGCTCTGCAGGATCCAGGGGGGAAAAAAAAATGCTCAGACTGAAAGTGTTCTGTGGTTCTTCCCTTTTCAGCAGGAGCTGGTGATTTCTAACACCACATTATGTCAACAGACAAAGATCTAGGGGGGATTGGCTTTGTTTTTAATGAAATTTAGTGAAGCAAAAGGGCAAGTTTTCCTGGAATGCCTCCCTTGCCCTGCCAGCTCCCAAACCAAATGAATGAAGACGTGATTGTCAAAACCCAGAGAGCCCCAGTGCCGTTCCAGGGCAGCCCAGCAACCTGCTGTGGACACAAAGGATCAGCCCAGAGCACTTTATTTCCTTCAGTGGGAATCCTGGGGAGTTCTGCTGCTCCTGCCCCACCAGAGCAGCCTGGGGTGGGGGGTGGGGGTTGGCTCATTGCTCAGTGGTGCTCCTTAAATTCTCTAATCCC
Source organism: Empidonax traillii (assembly GCF_003031625.1). Lineage (NCBI taxonomy): Eukaryota > Metazoa > Chordata > Aves > Passeriformes > Tyrannidae > Empidonax > Empidonax traillii. The sequence continues at coordinate 44,120 of NW_020957002.1, forward strand.
TGTGTTAATGAGTCGTGGCAGAGGACTGGAATGTCGCTGCTCTTTCCAAGCCTGTCTTTTCTCCATTTAGGTAAAAACCTGCCTGTTGAGGTTGTCACCCTTCACTGGAACTACCTTCTGCTCACCTTTTTTATCCCGAGTTTGTTCCTCTGCACATGCTGGATGGGGGCAGGAACCAGATGGAGTGATTTGAGTCGAGCATTTCTGCACAGACACACAAATATGGCCATTTTGAGGGTTTTTTTTTTGGGCTAGGGCCACCTCTTTGATCTCTGTTTCTACATCTTCCCCCACCCCATGCTCACCATCAGGCTGCCTCCATAAGTGCCACCATAATAATAATAATAATAATAATAATAATAATAATAAGGGAACAATAAACTGGTGTCTTTCCAAACAGAGCAGGAGCTGCTGTACCAAGACAGTGTTTTCCAGCCTATTTCTTCCATGTTTTCTCTCTCCAATGGGCCTCTCTAATTGCCTCCATTTCCATGGTAACTGGAGGCTCCACGATCCTGTGGGGAGATGCTCAGCTTACTGCTTCCCACTCCACAGCCTGTCCCCTGGAATTCACCCTCTTGTCCTAACAGCACCAAACCCAGTGCCCACGTGGCTCCTGCAAAGAGATTTTCTTTCCCCACCTGCTTTAAGGTGAGGAACTGGGGTGAATTCCAGGATATTCATCCCACCTGGACCAAAGCCCAGCTCAGGAGAATCCTCTCCTCCACCTGCAGAAGGTGAGAGCACACCTGAGCACCTGCATGCCCCTCACAGACTGGTTTTCTGTGCCCAGATCCTCCCAGCAACGTGAAAATGGGTTTGATCTTCCCTTCCCACCCCTCTGCCCCTGTCCCAGCGCACCCCAGGACGTCCTGGCTGAGGCACAGGAGCATTTCTGCTTTTTCAGCCTTTCCAGCTCCATCCCAGCCTGACAGAAGGAGGAAATGACTGATGAGCCCTCCTCCAAAACAGCCTCTCATTAAGAGCTTGTCCTCATTAAAAGGGGCAAATTCGCCATAAACAATTGCATCCCTTCTGCACAGCCCCGAGCAGCAGCTGAACACAGCACACCCCCTGCTTCCCAGAAAGCTCTGGAATTTGAACTGAGCAAACCCCTGAGCTCTGGAGGGAGGGACATCCATAAAAACAGCCCTCCTTTGGTATGAGCACAGCAAAAAAAAAAAACACCAAACATCTGTTCTGGCACACAGGAACCCTCTTGGATGCTCAGGTACTCCTAGAAATTCCGTGTGACGGGAATGTTTCAAAGCCACAGGAGTTTCAAAGGCCAATTTACAGCAGGATTAGTTAAATCAGGCTAATAACACCCAGCTCTGCCCAGAGAGTGTGTAAGGAAGACAACCTGACAACAATCACTTGATGCAAGTTCAGGACTCACCCCCCTCACTATTTTGTTGTCTGTTTGTCTTATTTGGGGTTTTCCCTTCACAGATTAAAAAAAAAAAAAATAATTAAAAAGAAGTCATATAATATAAATATTTGAAGCTTTTAATTAAAAATCATTATAAAAGCCTTTCCCTCATGCTGCCTGTATGTGCATCTCCCTCTCCAAATAGAGGTTTTACTTCTTACACTTCTGTTGAGCTGGAGATGCACCAGCAAGATGTATCAGGTTGGTTTCTGTTTGTTTTTTTTTTTTTTTTCCTTCTCTTTACAAAGCTTTTTTTTGGTGTGTTTTTGAGGATTAGGATTGTAAATGCTGGGTTGGGGGAGGGGGGAAAGGGCAGACAGCAGAAAAATCTCCCCTGCTTTTGTCATCGTTTTGATTTCCTGGCTGGCTGCAATTCCAAACCCTCACCAACAGGGACCTTCTGGTGTCCAGGACACAATTCCAGGAGTTCTCCTTCTGTTGGAGACCTCGAGTGACCAGGTGAGTGTGGGCACTGGACACTCAGAGCAGCCTGAGCTGAGCTGGGTTGGCACCATCCAAACAGCTGCCCACAGGCCCCTGTCAAACCGAGAGATGTGCTCAGGATGAGCCATTTCCTCGCAAAAAATCCATCTAGAAATGAAAAAAAAAAAACACTTTAAGGAAGAAAAAATTACCATGAGAAAAGGCTGCAGAACTGGGTTGTGCTGCCTGATGTTAATTAAGGGGCCCTTGGGCCAGAAAGTTCTGTGGTCTTCTCATTTGTTCTCAGGCACAACGTTGCACAAAAGGAACTCCATTTATTCCTTTTTTTTTTTTTTTTTTCCCTTGCTTTGACTTTAAATGTACATTTTCAGATGCTACAGCTTCGAGCTGGTTCTCTTCCAGCTTCCCCTTTATGTACATTATCTGCTTGCTTTTTCCTGCAGTTGCCATAAAAAATATGTGACTCAGAAAAAAAAAATAAAAATGGGTATATATTATATCACCCTCCAGTACAAAATAATTATAGCCTTCCCTACTGAGTGATGGGCTCATAGAAAAGCCTCCCAAGCCTGGATATTTAATGACATTTCTTTCCATGAGCTTCCCAACAACAGGTGCTGCTGTGTCCAGCTCCAACATTCCAGGTATCCTGTGCCCTCATGGCCGTGGGATCTGCAGGCCTGGAAGGGTTGGTGACATCACAGAGGGATAAAATCATTAAAAGGTTAAGGATGAAGCCCCTGGAGTCAATGAGGCTCCTCACAGCTGCTCACCAGGGCCATCAAAACATCTGTAATTTGGTCCCTGAAGAGTCACAGATTTTGTTTTTCCACACAAAATAGAATAAAACGAGTGCAGGCCCACAGGTTTTATTTCGTGAGATGGTTTGGGTGGGAAGGGACCTCAAAGCCCATCCAGTTCCACCCCCTTCCACCAGCACAAGTTGCTCCAACCTGGCCTTGGACACTCCCAGGGATCCAGGGGCAGCCACAGCTTCTCTGGGAATTCCATCCCAGCCTCTCCCCACCTTCCAGGGAGGAATTTCTCCCATAAAAAAAGACTTTCCTTACACAGACACTCCCACTCCCCCTTTATTTCATCCCAAACCATGACATGCTGTGAGCCAGGACACAGAGGCTGGGATCATCCCAAATTCCAGCAGAATTCCAAATTCCAGAAACCACAGAAATCCCAGATTTCCCTTGGAGCTGCTGGGTGACCTCTCCCAGCTCTCAGAATCCCATTCCCCCTGCACTTGTCCGAGCAGTGGATTTGTGGAAAGACCAATAAACCAGGTTTTTATGCAAGCTTTCTGCAGATCTGGATTTTCTCCCCCCTCTCCCTCCCAGAAAGCCTTCATTCTTCTCCTTCTCCCCAAAGCTCTGCCAAACTTAGGTGCTATTTCTGGTTGGCAATTAGCAAAAAGAATCAGTCCCAAAAATACTGCCGTTACCAGGCAGCAGGGACTGGGAAAGGGGGAGGGAGAGAAAGGGGGGGGAAAAAAATAAAAAAGGCACACATGCTGTAGCCCACTGGCATCTGATATTCCCTTGGAGCACGAGCAGGGTTTCACATGGCATTAATTTGAGAATCCACCCCTGATTGTGGGATCTTTTCCCTGGTGTGGCCTCGGATCCGTCTGGTTCCCGACCCCCGGCGCGTCATTGACCACCTGCACCCGCCTCCAGCTGCCACCTGGGCTGAGGAAATGTCTCTTCTCCCCAAAAAAAGTTCAGCTGCCACTACCCCCTGGCTCTGCCTCCTGCTCAGGAGTCCTTGGTGGGAATTCTTTCCAGGTTCTGTCAGGCAGAGGCTGAGGCGCTTCGTGGGGAAAATCATCATTATCATCATTATCATCATTATCATCCCCACTTTACCAGTGGGGAAAAGGAGACCTGGAGACACCCAATTACCCACTGGAGGTCAGTGGATCAGACACCCAGGACTCCTGAATTCCAGGCACAGATTCCTCAGGAGCTCAGGGAGATGAGGAACCCCCTGAGTGCATTTGCCTCCGACTCCAGGAGACTTTGCACCTGTCCCAGCTGCCAGCAGAGCTGTGCCTGCCTCCTTGGAGGTAAATTGCTTCCCAGTGAAATTCTGGCAACCAGGAGTGGAAAGGGAGCCCAGGAGCTGTCTGGCTCCTGCCTCAGTTGCACCAGGGATAGATGTTCTACCGCCTTCACACGACATGCTTTCAACACCCAAAAACTCTCCCAATTAGTCTTTGCCTCTCCTGACAGTGACCCAATTTAATAGCACAAACTGGGACCCAAGTCTGGCACAGCATCCCACGTTCACACCAAATCCTGCAGCATCCAGACACCTCAGCAAGGAACTAAAAAACAACCAGCACCAGCCCCTCCAGAGAGTCTCCCAACTGGGGACTTCCTGTTTTCAGAGGGGTTGGTTTATTGTGCTTACAGCACCTGTTGGAATTATTATGTGGCTGGAGAGGGGAGGTAAATTGATAGATGAAGGATTGAAATCAACTTCTCTTGAGCAAACACGTACAGTGACACCACACAACACCAGAGCAACACCATGGGATAACCACCACAAGATCCTAATATGGAAAGAATCCACTGGAGATACATCATAATATGGAGAGAATCCACGTGGAATCCACTCTGAGCTCCATAAGGGAGTGCAGAAGGAAGGGGGGGGGGACTCAGGGGGCCTCACCCCCTGCTCTGAGCAAACCAGGCTTTGACTATGGAAGATGCATCATCATCCTCATCATCTTGGGGCTGCCAACCCTCTCCAAACTCCCAGTGGGCATCCAGCTGGAATAATCTCCAGGGAGAAACTGCACACTCTCAGGGATGTGCCCACATGGAAAGTGCCCCAATTAGCAGCAGTTTGGACACCTAAGTCTTTTTTTTTTTTTTCCTGCAGGAATTAATTCCTCGAGGGTGGAGGCACTCAGGGCCACCAGCACTGAATTTCAATCTGGGGATGATCAGGTCAGATCTGACCAGATCAGGTCAATCCTGGGATGCCCCAGAGCTCCTGTCCCACCGCTCTCCCCCAGCTCTGAGTGCCCAGCAAATATTCCAGACAAAACCCTCTTGCTGCCTTGTTGCTGTTATTGTCATCTTGCCTCCAGTGCCTCTCAAGGTCAATCAAATCAATCAGGGGTGAAGGATGGAAAAACAGGATAATGACAGTTAGCCAAGCAAGATATTAAATCATTAATGATTAAAGGTTGAGACAAAGGAATGATGGAGAGGGGGCTGATACTGAACCTGCAAAGAAAATGGGGAAAGGGGGAAAACTCTGATGGGGCACGATGGGATGTGATCAGGAATAAATAATCCTGCATGGAATGGGGCGAGAGGAAAGTGATGTGAGGAGGCCACAAAGAATTTCCATGGATCAGGAGGGAAGTTTCGAGGGACAGCTTCTAAAAGTGAGCAGGGAAGTGATTTTAGCCTCTTATTCCATACAAATGGAGACACCTGCCAGACTGCAGGAGCTCCCTGATGTCAGAGGTGATCAGCATGCCACAGGTTATCAGGGTGTCACAGCATCACCAATAACCCCTTTGGTGACTCCTCTGGATGTTTTCAACGCCCCCAAATCCTGCTGTTGATTCAGCTCTGCCTCCCAGGGAGTGGTTTCTGTTGCAGCCACAGCCAGAAAACCAGTGGATTTTTCCTGTAGTTTATATGGAAGTGCAAAAGTGAGAGGACACATGTCCCCAGGACAAACAGTGTCTCTTCTGAGCACATTCCTGCAGAAATGTTTGGGGTGGAGCCCTTTGATTTACCAGCCTGGGGGCATAAATTGTTTTCAGCATAAAAATTCCATCAGGAAAAACAAGACTGTCCCTTCATATCTTGCACAGAGCTGAAGGGACTGAGGTCACACGAGCTGGAAACTCAACCCTACTGTGATCTAAATTAATATTAAGAGTTGTATCAATTAAGATTTCAGCTGCTGAAAGCCGTCTGCTGCTGAGCTTGTCCTTTAAGTTTCACAGGTTAGAATTCATCCCTAATTGGTGTGACTGGTAACTGATTTAGCATCACATCTAATCACACACTGGAGCTCTAAGGAACTTTCCAAAGAGCTGCTTAAGCACAGAACACTCAGAGCTCTCCAAAACCCTGAGGATGCTGGAAAAGATCTGCCCAGAGTTCCCCGTTGGGGAAAGATCCCTGCCAGCCTTGGGGCTTCAGGTCCCAACCCCTTGAGATCCTGCTCAGGCCTCCAGCAGTTCATCCAGAGGAATTATTCTCCAACTTGAAATGAAGCCACGGAGTCTTTTTCAGCACCATTAACCAGAATCAGCCCAGTCGAGCCACTGCACATGGACTGCATATATATATATATATATATATATTTTTTTTTTTTCCCTCCATAAAAAGCAGAGGGTGGGGAAGCAGCAGCGCCTGGGATAAGCCATGCAGTGTAATTTTAGTTGTTTTGCTGCAGAAGGAGTGGAGGGAGTGGGGTGTGGGGGGGGGGAGGAGAGAGAAAAAAAAATGGAATTAATTTAAAGGACGATATTTTGGGCTGCCTTTGCCGTGCACGAAGCCGAGCGCAGCGAGCCCCTCCAAAAATAAGCCCCGTGCAGGAGAAATGAAAAGAACAAAAAGGCAAGGTTGGAGGTGTGGTGGGAGTGACTAACGCTGTGTGTGAGAGAAGTGAGCAGCCTCGGCGTACAGTTATTTTTGGGAGCGTGTTTTAGGAAGCCAGTTACTCACTCGCGCCTCAAGAACTTCGCTTTAGGTGTTTCACTCGCTACAGTTTTATTCCCAGGGTTGTGGTGAGTACAAATTGTTGTGTTGTCCCAACATGCAGTGCAACAAACCTGGGCACAGGGAAGCTCCTGGATGGCCTTGAAGGTCCCTCCGAGCCAAACCTTCTGTGGTTCCATCACCCCTTGGAAATGATCCTCCTCCACCTCTCCTGGAGGTTCCCTCAGGGGCACATTCCCTGACCCCCATCCCAGTGGAAACCCAGGCTGTGATTACACCCAGAGAGCTCAGAGGAAAACCCCCCCATTTTGCACCGGTTTTGCCCTTCAAAATCCCGTTTATTCCGAAGGCAGGGAACTTGCTTTTCCATCTCTGCTCACAGCTCTTTGCATTTGCCAGCACAAACCTCCCCAGAGCAGGCCCTGAGAACACTCATGTGCTTAAGAGCTTATTGTTTATGCAATATTATATTGCCTTGCTCATCGTGACTCCCGCTCCTCGTCAAATCTGAATTTCTTCCAGCAGATATTAAGCAATTTTCGCAGCAGCCAAGATGAGGGGAGCTCTGCCTCCCTTTTTCTACTACCAGCAACATCACTGTTCTGACTGGTGTTCTTATTAAAGCCATTTATTGCCACGGGGGGAAAAAAAAAAAAAAAAAAAAAAAAAAAAGAAGAAAAAATAAATGCAAGAATATTTTCCTTGGAAATATTTTCTGCGGGGTTTCACTGAGGGATTTTCAGTACCAGGGGTTTCACTGTGGAATCGCAGTGTTTGAAGTATTTGGTTGGGTTTTTTTATTATTTTTTTCAAATTATTATTATTATAATTTTCAAATCCTGGGATGAAAGGTGCCGAGGTTGTGTTCAAATATTTCAGAAGAGGCAGTTGATATTTTTGGAGGTCAGGTGAGCCTGAGGTCTGAGCAGAGGAGTAGTTTGGCACCAGGACTGGTTGAACTTCATTAACCCTCAAATTCTGCCCCTATAACCGACCTGTCCAGTGCTGTGTCATTGATTTAAACCATATTTAACCTCCACATTGCCAATCCAGACTCAAAACATAACAGGAAAGGGAAAGAGAGTGAAGAGAAGGGAGGGGAGAGACCAGGGGGAAAATGGAACTGTAAGTTGGACCAAGGTTGTGCTTCAAACCCCAGCAGACAAAGCACACCCAGCCCAGAACACAACTGCCCTGGCATGAAGTGGCTTAGAAACTGGTCTGGGTTAAAATGCTATTCTTTAATCAGACATCAGCACCCTCCAGACCTCAGCCCTGCTCACTCAGTTTACGTTCTTGAGCATCCACCAGCTGGAAAACCAATCCCCACCAAAACTCCTGAACAATAATCCTGAATATCCTCATTAATCACACACGTGTCTTTGGAATACACATCATTTTTACCCCTCGTTGCTCTTGATTTTGGAGCCATCTCACAGTCATGAGCTCCAAAGGATGACTTTGTGTTACATAAGCTGAAAAAAAAAAACCACCCAAAAACCACACTGAAAAGCTTTTGTTTTAAATGCTTCACGTCAGCTTCTCAAAAAGGTTCCATTATTCTTTGGGCTTTTAAGTGAAATTCAAGTTCCATATAATGCTTTCACTGCCCTCCTTGAGGAGCAGAGACCTGGCCTTAACTCAGAGCATCCCAAATCTCGTGTCAGACGGGGAGCTGACGTCCAGCCTCACCCAAGAGCTGGCAGATTTCAGGCAAACTGGAGCATGAAAAACCCTTTGTGCAGCTGTCTGGACTTTCTTACCCTTCCCGTGTTGGTGTGTAAATGATTTATCCCTGTTCCCATACGGAATCTGTTGGGTGTCACCCCGACCAGGAGCAGGATCTGCTGCTGAAGGTGCAGCAAAGCCTCATCTTTTATTTAGTGCTGCAAAGGAAGGGATTTGTGTGCTGGACTGTGTCAACCAGCAGATTCCATAATTCCAAACCCAGGCTGAGCTCCAGTCACACAGAGCAGCTCCTGGGGTGGGGATTTTTTTTGGTTCTTTTTTTTTGGGGGGAAGCCCTGGCTGGTCTTTACCCACATCCCTCTCCTGCTGGTTCCTGTAAAAGATCATTTACAACCTTCCCTGGAGCGACTGATGGCTCCAGCCCTGACAGAGCTGGAGAGGAACGGGATCAATGGAGTAGAAAGAATTGCTGTAATCAGATTATTTGACCCCAGGCTCAGCATCTACCCCCGTTTTTTAAGCCACACACAACTCGGGTCCCAGCGCCTGCAAGAAGGAAGCGAGTAAAGAGCCACAGGTCGTTTATTTAAAGAGCTTAATGAGGGGAAAAAAATGTGCCTCTCTCTCTCTCTCTGATGAAGGATTTTGAGGAGGTCACAGAGATTTGTGCATGATCATTCCCAGGGAATTATGACCTCTGAGAAATCACTACTGCAACAACTCCCTGCCTCTCACACTGTCCCTGCACCACATGAGGGGCACAAAGTCCCTCCAAATACCAGTTCTCATCCCACTCAGCTCCATCAGCCACCTGTGGAATTCCAGGGGAGCTCTCTGGAGTGCATGTCCAGCCCAAGAACTTCCATTCCTCCCCAGGAAACAATGGTAAATCCATAACCTGCCTACACCTGCTCTTAAAAAAGCTCCCCCAGCTGTACTATCACTGCCCTTCTGCACACTATATTTATAATATATATTATAACATACAGAATTGCATATCTACTTGATATATATATAATTGCATCTATATAATATATATATAAATATGTATATTTTATATATTTATAGGTTAAATGCAAGGAATGGGTCCAGTGCCTCCTGCCCCGTGAAGACAACCATTCCCAGGAACCTCACTGGGTATTTCCCCCTGGATACCTCCCTCAGTGAATTCCAGAACAAAGCTCCCTGTGAGCCCTTTTTCCTTTTTCCAGCTGCAACTGGGAGCTAAAAAAAAAGGATTCAAACATCAAATGGAGGGCTCTGGAGACACTTCTGCTCGGGGTAAAAAGCAGGTGAGAGCAGGAATCCTGCAAGGAAACTTCCTCCTGGCCCCTCTTCCACCTCTGTTCCCTTCTCCTGCTGCTGGCACAGAGGATGGTGCAGCTGCCTGAAGAGCAGGGTCAGGGAACTGGGCCAGCTCCACGATTTTCCTTTTTTTTTTTTCAGGAATAAGTTCGCTGAGATCAAATGGGAAATCGTGGGCCCGTCAGGAGCATCTGAGAAGGGAAGAAGGCCTTTAAAAGGATATTTTCCTTTCAAATAAAAGCAATTATTTGTCCTTAAAAAAAAAAAAAAAAACACCAACAAACCAACAAACTGATATCTGACATTGAAAAATTCTAACCCAAGCATTGCCTAGGAAACAATCTTTATCACTGGATCATTCTATATCTCAGCACTTGGATTATGCCAGATTCAAAGAAGGAGCAAACAGCAATATTCCAATTTGTACAAAAGAATGTCTCGCAGTACTTGCAGAAATGCAAATTAGACAACATCTACCTCGAAGCAGTTTCAAATGTATGTCTCTATAAACTGCATTTTCATATATGCATTAAATTATATCTCTGATAGGAAGGAAACAAGAGATTTTTCTTTCCTTTTCCCCTGCGGTCGAGCCCAGAACTGACTCAATTCCAGTTCCATTTGCACAGTTTTGCCCTCAATGTACTTTCTTTTTGCGTTTTCCCAGAGCTCTGAGCAGTGCAGGGCCACGTTCACCTGCTGTGACACCACTAGCTCCTGGCTGTGACCTGGAATTTCTGCTCTGGTCCAATTCACCAGTGAGAGCACCAAGAGACCCCAATAAAAATGATGCATTTGATCCCCAAAGCCAGCAGATGAGACCTCAGTGCAATTCCCTTCAAACTTTTGGAACTGGCCTGCTCCTGTTTAAGCTGAGCTGTTCCACTGACATCAACCCCACCTTTTATTCCAACTCCCTCTGCTTTTCCCATATCAAAAGTAAATTGTATTAATTTGCTGGCAATTAGTTTGAGGTTGATAAATCCTTGCTTTCAACTCCAGCATCTGTGGAAGCAGAGTGTTTGTGGCAGAGCTCTTAAATTCATTATGAGAATCACACAAATCAACTTTACACCTGCTTTGTGCTGCAGCTCCTCTCATTTCTGCTTCACCAATTTAATTCAAAAATCAGGGTGGCAATATCGCTGCCGAAGGAAATCATAGCCTGGTTGGGTGGTTGTTTTTGTTGTTGTTGTTGTTTGGTTGTTTGTTTGTTGGTGTTTTTTAATTTTTTTGTGTTCAAATTGCAAAGAATCTTTGCTCAAATTTCAGCTGCTCTTTACAAATGGGGACTGCACAGAAGGTTAATTCTGCTTAAACCCACCTAAACTCCTGTTCCATCTCATCACTGATTTTTACAGATGGGGGGGATAATTCTCAGGATGTGCAGGGTGAGTCCTTCAAGTGCTCAAAACACCAAACCAAAGGGTGGAAGTTTCAGGTTTGGGATTGGGTGTTTCCAAGTTCTGCTGGTTTGAATGACTTTGGGATTTTACGGAATATATTGAAAGGTGTGAACTCTGAAATTCGGGATTAATGACCCTGCAGTCTCCAGTTCCTTCTGGGGCAACTTGCACAGGTTTTTTTTTTTTTCAGCTTCTTCCAGAGGGAGAACCATCCTCTGGAACCCCCAGTTCCAGCTGCAGCAACACCTTTTTTTTTTAATCAGATTAATTGGAGCCAGGAAGTTGGACTTGATGATCCCTGTGGGTCCCTCCCAATTCCCTCTGACTTAATTACTTCCCCTCGTTTAACTGGATCTCCCACCCCCGTGTTTTAATCCCCATCGTTAATTAAGGATGGCTGAACGTCTAAATCCACACTGCAGGGTCAAGACTTCCTCCTGCTTTGATCCATGTGGAGAATTCCTTTGATCCTGCAGCACATCAGCACCCTGGGATGCTCGTTCTGCAGATTTTTCCAGGGAGAACCTCTGAACATCAGATCTTTGCCTTCCTAGGAGGCAGAAGCAGCTCCGTGCTGGAAGAGAAACCTTGCTCTTCTGTTCCTCACGCTCATTTCTCTGGGGTGGTGAAGAGGAAAAGGTGTTTCTTGAAAGCTCATTTAATTCGCTTGATGTTTCAAAAAGCACCTAAAGACCCCCATGGAAAAAAACAGCGCCTTTGCAATCCTGGCAGCATTAAATACCATCGAATAAATCACTTTTAGAGAGCAGTGATGCCTCTTTCTGAACGTTCAGTGCCACAAAAGAGGCAGTTTGATGGAAAAAAAAAAATAAATAGAAAAGAAGATCCAGGAGCAACACCCAAAATTCCCAGTGTTTCCTGTTTCTTAAAGAGGAAAAGAAAGAATCCCAAGTGTTCTTTAGAGGAACATAAAGGGCATAAAGGATCTTCTCCACTCCCAGCTGCCTGTGCCTCTGGAGTATGTGCTCCAGAGTTATTTTTAATTAGCAACTAAAAGAATTAAAACATCTGAGACCTCAATCCTCCAGCCTCTCTCCCCAAATCCTTCAAGATTTTGGCCTCTGCACTTGGTTAAGGTGAAGCACTGGCTGCAGTCAGAGCTGCCACAGAGGAGCAGCACTTCAGATAATATCTTATTTATTTATTTTATTCATGTTATTCATTGCCCTTACACTCGGAGCTCTGGTTTGGAGCTGTGAAAACAGGGTGTTAATCATTATCTTTCTGACAGAACACGGATTCCACCTCTTTTTTTTTTTTTTTTTTCTTTTTTTTCTGTCCTGTATAAAGGACTGCACACAGAGCCAGGGAAAAGCAGGACCGTGTCCTCCAGGAGCTGAGTTTGAGGGGCTTTGAGGTGGGCAGAGCTGTGACAGGCCCTGGAGTCAACCCCTGAACCCCAGAGGGACCAGAAATTCCACCCAAGGAGCAGGAGCAAAACATGGGAGAAGGAGAAAGAAGGAATTAAGCAATTACTGCTAAAAAATATTGGTTGTGCAGCTCCACCTTCTTGGTAAATCTAAATAAATCACCTCAGAGCAGGTTTGAGCCACAGGCAGGGACACCTCCCACTGGACCAGGATGCTCCAACCTGGCCTTGGACACTCCCAGGGATCCAGGGGCAGCCACAGTTTCTCTGGGAATTCCATCCCAGCCCCTCCTCACCCTCCCAGGGAGGAATTTCTCCCCACTATCTCATCCACTCTCTCTGTAGAGAGGCAACTCCAGGGTTATTTTGATGTTCTGTGATTCAATCTGAGGTGGAACTTGAAACACTAATATAATACAGGCAATAATTTCCCACACACTACATGGGAGCCAGCCCAGCTCTCAGGAAGATAAATCTCTTTTGTTGTTGTCATGCATATTATTCCACATTCTCCTGCTTAAGATAGATGCTTTTGTGCTGGTTTGTGCTCTGATTTTGTAAATGTTCATCTTTTTAGTGATATTTCCCTGATAATGGAACAACAGAGCAAAACAGAATCTGCAATGAAGTTAATAGAATATGAGCTCCAACAGACACAGGGAAGTGCAAAAATGATGGCGTGGCCAATCCCTACAGTCAGCACTGAGGAATTGTATCCATAATTTGAGTTGGTAAACATGTTAACTTGCTCCTCCAGCCTCCCAAATGCAGCTCGTTTATCATTTTAGCAGCTCCAGAGTTTTCTTGGTCTCACTCCTGGGACTCTGCATGCAAATGATGATTTATATCCACAGCCATGGGCTGCTCCAAGGCTGGAGAGACACTTTAAGAGCAGATATTAAGGGAAATAAAAGAAACTTTTGCACTTCTTTCATCTAAAGAGGTGAACACAGCTAAAAACACGCAGCAGATATTGGCTCCTGCTTCAAAAGGAGCGAGTGCTCTCTCTGAACCCAGGACAGGCAGCTGATAATTCCCTTCCACAGAAATTCCTCTCACAGGGCTGCCTTTTGGGCTGTTGTTGTTCCTCTGCTCCCTTCAGATGAAATTTTGGGCTCCCTGAAAAATCAGCAGCAAAACTTCTCTCATTTCATCTCTGGCTCCCCCCACCCCCAGCAAACACACCCGGGGAGGCTTTCAAAGGCAAAGCAGCTTCCCTTTGGAATGGCAAAGTAAATCCCTTTTGCAGTGTTTTCCAGTTCCTGACAAGCCTCAGATGGGACCAGAGTGGATTCCAACAGTAAATGTGTCTGGGAAAATGAGTCTTGCCAGCACCTCCCTCCCATGAACAGCCAGGAGGGTTATCTCAGTGTCCTTTAACAATATTTACAGAAGTGAATGATTTAAATAGATAAATAAGCACATATGCAATAAATAAATACATAACAATGTTTAATAAATATATACATAAGGTTTTAAATAAATAAATACAGTTGCAGGTTCTGAAATCCAAGAGGGATCACTCTCATCAGATGTAACAGTTTAAACCAGAGTTTAAAGCTCCTGCTTTGCTTCCCCATCACATATTCAACTGATATCAGTGAAACTCCAAACTCCATCCCCTGCAGCAGCAGCTAAAATTAAAACTTATTGTAATTATGGCTGATCGAAAAATAGAATTTTTGCTGTGAAGAGAACTCAGATTTTTTTTTGCATTTGCCATTGACCCAAAGGGAAGGAAGCAAATGCTGGAGAGAACAAGAAGTTCTGCACAAACCCAGTGAAAAATGCCAGAAGTATTTCGGTTCCTGCAGGTTCCTCCTCATCTTCTGGTGGTGTCCCACCACCTTCTGGGACTTGTTTTTGATTTCTGCACGTGTTTGTGCACTTGTATTTCATTGTCCAAACCTCTCTGAGAGAGGAAGGGATCAAAAGAGCTTTAAAAATGCTGTTTATGGGAAAGGAGGGGGGACCCAGGGTGGGGGTCGGGCTCTGCTCCCAGGGAACAGGGACAGGAGGAGAGGGAACGGCCTCAGGCTGTGCCAGGGGAGGGGCAGGTTGGATAGTGGGGAAATTCCTTCCTGGAAAGGGCTGTCAAACATTGGAACAGGCTCCAGGGGTGGAATCCCCATGCCTGAGGGATTGAACAGCCCTGTGGATGTGGCACTTGGGGACAGGGGTCAGTGGTGGCCTTGGCAGTGAACTCAGTGACCTCAGAGGGCTTTTCCAACCCAAAGGAGCCAATGGATCTATCCCATGAGCCAAGGACTCGCTGTCCCAACCTCCCCTGAGAGAGGAGGTGGCTCCCTGGGATGGGATTTCTCCCTGCAAAGGGTGGTCAGGCCTTGGCAGGGGCTGCCCAGGGAGGTTTGGAGTGCCCAGCCCTGGAGGTGTCCAAGGCAGGTCTGGAGTGGCACTCAGTGCTCTGGGCTGGGGGGATGGTGGGAAT
>NW_020957003.1:0-5175 GCF_003031625.1 Empidonax traillii
TATGTTTAACTGCTATGTCTTCTGTGAAATGTAAAACCAATCATGTAACCTTGCTTGGAAAATGGTATAAAAGATGCGTTCAAAATGTGGGTCTTTGGGTACCTGTCTTGGGACATTAGTCCACAGGAATCCCGGGCCCTGGATTAAAGCACCGCATAAACTGACACTCTGTTAGTTTGTGTCCTCATTTCGGGCAGCAAGAGGATCAACCCTTGCCAGTAGCAGTCATACCTATACAGATGAAGAAATGCAACACCAAATCAGTATGCTTAGTGAGGGATGAAGAGGATGCAGGCCCCTCACAACAGGAGGAAGAGGCAGAGCCAGAGATAATCACCTGATCCCTATCCCTGGGGTGAGCTGCGAGATATGCAAAAAGATTTTAGCCGCCAGTCAGTTGAGCCCCAGTGACTTGGCTGCTCTGATGTTGGGATATCGCGGGCCATGATATAAAACTAGATGGGAGTGAAGCCAAGCATCTGGCATCCCTATCCCGGGATGTGGGCATTGACAAGGGGATTGGGAAGAGGACAGAAACTCTCAGCCTCTAGAAGTGACTCCTGTCAAGTGTGAGGGAAAGGTATTCTCTAAAGGATGATCTAGTAGTGAGCCCAAGGAAGTGGAATGCCATGGAGCAAGGTATCCAGTACCTGAGAGAATTAGCTGTGCTGGAGGTAATCTACAGGGATTCAAATAACAAGCAGTCCCCTGTAGTCTCTGTTTAATGAGACTGAAGTGTTTTGCTAAGGAGGATGAGTTATGAGGAAGACCAAACTCCTCCCTCTAAGCAATTGTAAATCCGAAATTAAGAGGCTCCAATTGAGGAAGTATGGAGAAAGGGAAAATAACAGCCCTTTATTAAAGGATATATGTGTATTGGCAGAGCAACAAAAGAACACAAAAACAACCAAACAATAATCCTGTACCAAAAAATCCCCTTTAAAAAGGAAACAGTTCAGTACTTTCTGCCTCGTGGTGCAACTCTACCCACAGTAAGAAGGGGGTGCCGCGGGATCCCTGGAGGAGCAGAGCCTGCAGTTGCTCAGTGTTGGCCAGCAGGAGGCACTTTTGGGCTATGGCGGTCGCCACGTGGGGGTCCCAGTGTGCGGGAGAAACCGAAAATGGAGATCTTCCCCCCCACAGAGAAGGGGAAGGGGAAAAAAGGGGATTCTTCCCACAAAACTCATGCTGTCTGCAGCTGGCTGGCTTTGTCGATGGGCACAAGTAGCTGCTAACACAGGAGCAGAGGAGGGAAAGGGTGATCTCCTCCCAAAAAAGTTTCTCTGCAGGTGGGTCAAATTTCTATGATGAAGTCCAAGCGGGTCCAGGCTCAGGGCAGAACAGGGCGCAGGAAAATGGAGGCAAACCAGAACCAGAAAACAGCCAGATAACCAGGTCAAAAACAAAGTGAACCTCAGACCCCTCCAACACACACCTTGCCTGAGTTAAGGCAAAAGTGGAGTGCCTCCTGTTTCCGAGAAGCGAAGAAAAAAACTCATTGCTGTTGGAAGTTCCCCACAAGAAATATATTCATGGTGGAGAAAAATCTCTAAAGAAAAAGAGAATTGAGCAAAGACAGCTTTGGAATGCAGCAAAACTACTGAACAACAGCTGACTTTCTACCTCAGAAACAGTTTTTCATGTTATAAAAGTGTTATTCAATTTAGTAACGATGTTGTTAGAAAAATACCCTGCTTTTGTATGTAATGTGCAGTTTTGATTACTGTTAGACCCTGCCCCTATCTGCAATTGTAAACTCTAAGCTCACTAGCCCTGTTAGTAGAATTTATAGCTTTTCCCTGTCTTCCGTCCTCCGTACCCGTGTTTAGATATTCCCTTGCATGTTAGACTCCCTAAAAATCCTCTAAAATTCCACACATTCCATGCTTTACCGATAAAAAGCTAGCTCACACTGCAATAAAGGTCATTTGGCCATTTTACCATTTTGCCTCTGTGTCTTCACTGTTAGTGGAGTATATGTGTGAACCCACGGTCTGAAAATCTCAGTGGTGTTACAGCTTTCACTGCCTATACATCGCCCCTCCCCACAGTCTTAGGAGAGCCATCATCTTGGAATGCAGTCCTGCTAGTTAGTTCTTTTGTGTATCTCAATCACCCCAGCCAAAAGAACCAACCTCCCCCTCCCTTGTTCAACATCCGTCTTTCATAAGGTTGCAGGGGAAAGAAAAAAAATTCCACTTGTTTATTTTTTTTAGAACAAGTAAACCTATGACACCTTTAGATCCAGATGAAGTCCAGTGCACACACTCCATGTGGCGGTAGTTTGTACGGAGCATGCCACAGTCACATGCCAACACATTGGCATTGATGTAAATGAAAGGAGAACAGTGCTTCAGGTGACTACCCAACTCTGGCAAAATAAAGATGATCTTTTTTCCTCCTTACCAACCTGCGCCTCAGCTGTGGAAAGACTGTCCAAGACTGTGGACAGATTCAAAAGGCTCAAACAAGTTAGAGAGAAAGAGACCCATGCCCCATCAGTATGGACCAGAGTCTCTGCTACTGAGAACAAGTGCCCCCCGATCAACAGAGAGGGGACACACCATGAAGTAACCTGTGGTTTTACCTGTATGACCATGGAGGGGACATGAGGAATCAGGATGGAAAACCCAACTCTGCCCTAGGAGCACAGGTACGTGAGTTGAAAGGAAGAACAACCACCACAGGAAATTCAAGGATAAATGCTGCTCCAGTTGTCAAGTCCTCAGACAGAATAGAAGGGCTGACGTTACTTCTGATCCTCTTGAAGGGACCTCCATTTCATATTTACAAGAAGTGAGCAACTAGTACTATGACCAGAACTAGAGGGGCCCTGCCTCCAGCCAGGTGGAGAAAAGGGACAATCGGATCTATGGGACTGTGTGGATCTGATGGCACATAAGAACCACAAGAGTATAAGACTTTGGTTGACACCAGCACAACAGTGTACCCTGATGCCATCAAGATATATAGGAGCAGAATCCACCTCTATTTCTGGGGTGACAGGGAGATCCCCACAGCTGACTGTACTGGAAGCTGAAGTGAGCCTGACTGGGAACAAATGGCAAAAACAGCCCATTCTGACTGGTCCCGAGGCCCCGTGTATCCTTGGCATAGATTACCTGAGAAGAGGGTATTTCAAGGACACAAAAGGCCATCATTGGGCTTTTGGGATAGCTGTTGTGGAGACAGAGGAAATTAGACAGCTGAATACCTTGCCTGGTCTCTCCGAGGACCCTTCTGCTGTGGGACTGATGAGGGTTGAGGAACAATAACTACTGATCGCTACCACAACAGTGCATGATCGACAATACTGCACCAACTGGGACTCCATGACCCCCCATCCATGGAGATGATTCATGAACTGGAGGGCCAGGAGTTGTCAGCAAGACTTGCTCACCCTTTAAAAGCCCTATACGGCCAGTGTGTAAGTCCAATGGAGAGTGACCTGAACAGTCACACCACCGAGTGGTGCTGTGCCAGACATGCTGGAACTTCAGTGCTAACTGGAGTCCAAGGCAGCAAAGTGGTGCCAACATCAACATTGCTAATGGGTTCTTCTCCATTCCTTGAGCAGCAGAGTGCAGGTCACAGTTGGCTTTCACCTGGAGGGGCCTCCAGTACACCTGGAAACAACTGCCATGGGGTGGAAACGCAGCCCCACTATTTGCCATGGACTGATCCAGACTGCACTGGAAAAGGGTGAGGCTCCAGAACACTTGCAGTACATTGATGACATCATTGTATGGGGCAACACAGCAGAAGAAGTTTTTGAGAAAGGGGAGAAGATAATCCAGATCCTCTTGAAGGCAAATTTTGCCATAAAACAAAGTAAGGTCAAGGGACCTGCCAGGGAAATTCAGTTTTTAGGAGTAAAATTGCAAGATGGACATCATCAGATTCCAATGGACATGGTCAACAAAATAGTAGCTGTATCCCCACCAACCAGAATGAAGGAAACACAGGCTTTCCTAGGTGCCGTGGGGGTTTTTGAAGGATGCATATTCCAGATTACAGTCAGATTGTCAGCCCTCTCTATCATGTCACATGGAAGAAGAATGATTTTAAGTGGGGTCCTGAACAACAAGCTTTTGAACAAATTAAACAGGAGATTGCTCATGCAGTAACCCTTGAGCCAGTCAGGACAGGACAAGATGTGAAAAATGTGCTCTACACTGCAGCCAGGGAGAATGGTCCTTCCTGGAGCCTCTGGCACAAAGCACCAGGGGAGACTTGAGGACGACCCCTGGGATTCTGGAGTTGGGGATACAAAGGATCAAGGCCTGTTACAGTCCAACTGAAAAAGAGATACTGGCAGCTTATGAAGGGGTTTGAGCTGCTTCACAAGTGGTTGGCACTGAAGCACAGCTCCTCCTGGCACCCCAACTGCCAGTGCTGGGCTGGATGTTCAAAGAGAAAATCCCTTCCACACATCATGGCACTGATGCTACGTGGAGTAAGTGGATCACTGATCACACAGCAAGCTCAGATAGGAAACCAAATCACCCAGGGATCTTGGAAGTCATCATGAACCAGCCCAAGGTGAAAATTTCAGGGGACGAGGAAGAAAAGGTGACATACGCTGAAGAGGCCCCACCACATAATCAGCTACCAGGAAATGTGAAGTGATACACTCTCAGCATGCTGGAATCATTCCAGTGCATTGCAATAAAAGAATGCCTGCATGCTAAAACTCACAAACGGAGTCTTAGAGGTTTAGAGATAATTTTAGGCAAAAGAATTGGCGACCCAGATGGAACATTCTTCCTGCTCTCCTGTGGATCCGAGGAATCTCTGGATCTTCATGCCGGCACCAAGATTTTCTCAGGAAGGACCTCAGAACTCCAGACCAGTCTCGGACACAGGTAAGATCTGGCTGCATTTTATAAATAAGGCATTCTTCTGGTTTCCTACCCATACATGTTGAGCAGGTGTAGTGGGTTGACCCTGGCCAGATGCCAGGCACCCACTAAAACCACTCTCACTCCCCTCTGCAACTGGACAGAAGAGAGAAAAAAAAAAACAACAAAGGATTATGAGTAGAAATAAGAGCTGGGAGAGGTCACTTACTGATCACCATCATGGGCAAAACAGACTCAAAGTGGGAATAAGCACCTAAATTTATTACTGACAGGATCAAAGCAAAAGAGCGAGAAGTAAATTAATCTTAAAAAC
>NW_020957003.1:5698-33497 GCF_003031625.1 Empidonax traillii
TGCTCCCATGGGGTCCCTCCCACAGGAGACAGTCCTTGATGGACCTCTCCAGAGGAAGTCCATCCCTCAGGCAGCAGCTCTTCCCAAACTGCTGTCCCGTGGGTCACTCCTCCATGGAGTCAGTCCTTCACGGACGAGCTGTACTGGTGTGGGTACCCCACAGGGGCCACGAGTCCTACCCAGGAAAAACCAGCTCCAGCCTGGGCTTCCCTCTCCACAGGCTGCAGGTCTCCAGCAGGACCCTGCTCCACCTTGGGCCTCCCATGGGGTCACAGCCTCCTTCCTGCATCCACCTGCTCTAGCATGGGCTCCTCCACAGGCTGCAGGTGGGTCTCTGCACCCGGATGGTCCTCCATGGGCTGCAGGGGCACAGCTGCTCCACCATGGTCTTCACCACGGGCTGCAGGGGCTACAGCTCTGGCACCTGGAGCACCTCCTCCCCGTCCTGCTTTGACCTTGGTGTCTACATTGTTGTTCCCCTGTTCTCACTCTGCTCTTCCCTGGCTGGAATTCTTTCTGCACAATACTTTTCTATTCTTAAATATGTTATCCCAGAGGCATTACTATCACTCTTGATTGGCTCAGCTTTGGCCAGCGGCAGGAAGTCCATCCTGGAGCTGGCAGGCATTGGCTCCACCAGACAGGGGAAGTTTCTAGCAGCTTCTAACAGAAGCCACCCCTGTAGCCCCCCGCCTGCTACCAAAACCCAGCCACAGAAACCCACTACAGTGGGTTATTTGTTTTTTGGTATTTTAGTATTTTGTACTTTAGTATTCTGGATATTAATTTGGGAGTCTAGACTTATAGATTTATTTGACTTAGGATACTGGTATTTGGTTTATTTTGTATTATGGGTACTTCAGGTTCTAAAAAAGGAATCTTGAAACAATCCTTTTGGATTTTGGTATTTTAGATATTAATTTGTGAAGTCTGGACTTTTAAGTTTATATGCTTTTGGAAACTGGTATTTATTTTATTTTGTATTTGTGAAGCATTGGAAACAAATTGGGGACCCCCTGGAGGGACAGTGCTGTTACTGCTCCATGGGTTCCAGGACCCTGAGGACTCCAGTGCACACCAAAAATATTATTCAGGGAGATCCTCCCAGTCCCTGGATCCAGTGAGTTCAAAGCAAGATCCCTGGATCTTTATTAAGGCATTCCTGAGAGAAAAAAAGGTATACCTAACCATCATAGAAATGGAGCAATGGAGCTCTATAATATATTATAGTTGGGTTATAAAAGTAGTGATATAACTGTAAAAGAAGAAGCATGATATTTGGATTAAGAAATCACTAGTGATTGTATAATTGGCTACTTTCTATTTAATATAATTCTAAAAACCATCTGGTTAAAGGTTTGGGTTCGAGTCCCCGCCATCTGAATAAAAGGTGCTGGTTCCAGTCCCCGTTGTCTGTTTTGCCCATGTATTAGTCAGACACAGGTGCAACTTAGTCCTTAACACAAGGGAAGGAGAATTAAGGAATGACACTGTAAGGGGTTTTGGTGTGTTGGGTTAAATTGGGAAAACAATGGGTAATTCATCAGTTTCTCTATTTGCCAAACTCCCCTAAACCTTTGCTAGGAAGAGATTTATTGGAAACCTTGAGGCAGAAATTAAATTTTAAAATGGGGATATTGAAATTGCAATTCCTGAAACTATGTCAAAGCAGCAGCTTTTCTTGTGCAGGAAATAACTCCAGTTAGCAGCAACATCCCAACTGAAGTTGCAGTTGTTCCTATTGTGTGGGCCAGTGGAATTCCAGGAAAACTGAAAAGAGCAGAACCTCTAATTACCCTTAAGCCGGGATCTATACTGGTAAGGCAAAAACAATATCCTTTAAAATTAGAAAGCCAAGCTGGATTAAATTATTTCAGTGCATTGTAACAAAAGAATGCCTGGCTCCTAAAACTCACAAATTGAGTCTTAGAAGTTTCTTTTAAGAGCTGATTTTAGGCAATGCTTACAATGGTAGAAGCAACCACTGGATGGCTAGAGACATACCCTGTGCTTCACACCCCTGCCCAGAACACCATCTTGGGTCTTGAAAAGCAAGTCCTGTGGCAACACGGCACCCCAGACAGAATTGAGTCTGACAATGGGACCCATTTCAAGAACAGCCTCATAGACACCTGGTCCAGAGAGCACAGCATTGAGTGGGTGTATCATATTCCCTATCATGCAACAGCCTCTGGGAAAATGGAACGGTACAGTGGACTGTTAAAAAACACATTGAAAGCAATGGGTGGGGGACCTTCAAACATTGGGATCTATGTTTAGTGAAGGCCACCAGGTTAGTTAACACTAGAGGCTCCACCAAGTGAGCTGGCCCTGCCCAATCAAAACCTCCAAATACCATAAGAGGGGATAAAGTCCCCGTGGTGCATATGAGGAATGTGTTAGGGAACACAGTTTGGATTAGTCCTGCCTCAAGCAAAGGCAAACCCATCCGTGGGATTGTTTTAGTTCAAGGACCTAGGTGCACTTGGTGGGTAATGCAGAGGGACAGGGAAACACAATGTGTACCTCAAGGGGATTTGATTTTTGGGTGAGAACAGTCAGTGATATTGAATTGTATAACATTGGTTGCTGAATGACACTGCCACTATGTGCCATAACTACCATGGACAATGAGTACGAACTGCTCCAGATTCACCAGTTGTGTGCTCCTGATGCAGCTTGCAAACAGCTGACAGCACACCAGCCCTCCAGCCCTGAAAGACATCTAGGATGGATAGAACCCACAGTCATGGACTAAATGAATTCAGACATTTTGGAGGGACGGCCACTGACTATGGAAATTATACCTGTGCTTATGTGTATATATATTTATGTATACATATGTATATATATATGAATATAGTTGGAAGGTGTCTGGGCATGACATAGATGGTATAGACTGAGTGGATATTGTCCTGGTTCCAGCCAGTAAAGGGTTATTTTTTTGCAATACCCAGGAGGGGGCATGGCCAGGACCCAGAGGTTATTTGATACCACCTCATGTCATTGCTGGGGATGGGGGGAAGGGAGTGTCTTCCGGGGAGAAGGGGTTCCTTCTGGTCAAGAACACATGACAGAGGGAGCAGTCTAATATTTTTTATTTATTTCTTATTGTCATGGGTTCCGCAGTGAGCATTTCTGCATGTGAATCACTCTCTCGTTTGTACCGTTTTACTATATAATACTATTACAATTTCTTTTCTTATACTCATTTTATTAATATTGTTGCTGTTACTGTTCCTTATCTCATTTCTGTTTCCATTAATTTGTTCTTATCTCAACTTGCAATCTTTTCCTTTTGTGCCTCCAGTTCTCCTCTCCAGCTACCTGCAGGGGGAAGGGGGAGAGCAAGCAGCAGCATTGTTTTAGTGGGAACACTAAATTGGAGAATACCATTACTAAACCACGAGAATAGTCACAAAGTTATTCAGTCAAGGATTTCTCACAATGCCAGGGCTGGGAAAAGGCTGCAGGACACTGCCTCATGATGGCATGACTACTGTACATGTACAAGTCTAGATTTTACTGCTACGCTGTAGCATGACATAAGCATGAGAAAAGAGAGTGGAGGAACATTAACATGTCTATAAAGCATCAATTCAATGCATTTTTCTCAAGTGCTGTTGTCTCAAGTACCTCACCACCTTTATTACTGCTTGAAAGGGAAAAGGTTTGCTAGTCAGATATTCCTCAGGAGTGGTGCTGATTACTCAGTGTCTGTACTGCCCCAAGCCAATACCACCAAACCTGAGCTTCTGGATCCTAGGAGGATTCCTGTCTCATCTTAGTTTTCTACAGTAAGTATGAAGAATATTGATGGCCAGGAGTAGACCTTCATCACTGACAGAACACTAGTAAAAAATAAATGGCCAGTCTTCGCGAACGAAGAACCGGGGAAGGTCTTTACACCTTCCAGCCTGCACATTGGATTTTTTAGGTGAGACACAGTGTGCGCTGAACTGAGCCCACCCTTTAATCCTAAGGTTCATCTGCCGGGGCCAAGCAAGCTTGGATGGTGACGGTGGCAGTGAGGTCCTCAGGACGTAGATGGATTGCCTTACAGGGCTAACGAGCTCCATCTGCCCAGGGAGGGCACTGACCGGGAATCGAACCCGGGCCTCGGCGGTGACAGCGCCACGTCCTTAACCACTAGACCACTAGGGGCTTGACAGAACACTACAGGAGAGAGAAACCATACTGTCAGTATGCTTTCATGTTTTACCAAGAAAAGAGGATTGCTGGGAGTGGCCAGAGTACCAACACAAACATATAAACTAACATATACACTTCCAGTTATGTTAGCAAAGCGTACTGAATAAAAAAAGTGAACGCTCTTCTTAAAACCCACCAAGATGTTAGTTGAAATTATTATTCTGTCAAGTCAATCTATAATTAGCATAGAACACTCCCTAATCTACAGAAATTAATAATTTCTAATTACCAGCAAAAAAAGTTCATTTCAAGGATTACTATTTTAAAACTAATGTAATACAAAGGAAGAAAGAAATATACAAATAGGTCTTACAAATAAAAGACAGCATTGGTTTGGAAGACAAAGGAAGTGCCCACCATCAAAAAACTGTAGTTAGGCAAAGGCTCACAAATCCAGAGCCCCTCTCAAAAGCATGATGTGGAAGGGGGATTGAACAGTGCATGTTTTCCATAAATAGAGCAAGTTTCAATCATGAAAGTTAAGCAATATGATTAGCATTACTTAAAGAATAAAATCTTCCAATCTCACAATATCTATCTTTGCTGTTAACCCAGTGTCTCCGCCTAACAGATGTATTTTACATTTTAGTATAGACTGATACCTATCTTTGCTTTAATCAAAATCTACCAGCTATACCCAGTAAACATCCAACAGAATTACCCTCAATTTCTTTATAACTCTTCAAATTTCAGAAGCACCAAGTGCCCTTATTTATACAGAAATTTCTGAAGGAGGAATCTAAATTTCCCCAAATTTAACTTTCACTGGTATTTAAAAAAAAAAAAAAAAAGACAATTGCACTTGTCTTAGTTTAACAAGACAAAAATGTTTGCTAAGGAGGGTGGGTTAGGGAAAAAAAAACAAACTCCTCCCTCTAAGTTATAATAACTTTGAAATGAAGAGGCTTCAGGCCTTCAGGTTTGGAAAAGAAAATAACAGCTCTTTACTAAATATATATATAACAACACAGAACAAGCAACTTTTCCGTAACCTTCACCGAAAACAATGTACTTTATGCCTTTCGGCACAGTTATAACCACACCCAGCAGGGGGCGCTGGCGCGCAGTGGGAAGCAGGGGCTGCAGTGGCTCACTCACTGTCACCAGGGGGAGCTGTTGGGCCCCAGCAAAATGCGGGAGCTGCAGTGACTCCCTTTCAAACGAGCAGGGGATGCTGTTGTGCCTCGGGAGAAGAGGAAGCTGCAGTTACTCACTGGCGGCTGGCAGGGGGCGCTGTTGGGCTCTGAGAGGTGCAGGGGCCAGTCAAGGAAGCGGTGTCGACCTCAAGACAAACCCCACGTGGCAATGGCGGGTCTCAGCAGCAGCAGACGGTCTGGGACCTCAGGATGAGCACCACAAGGACTCTCTCACCGTTTCTCAGAGTGGAGGGGGTTAGAAACTCCTCCGCAGATTTGTGCTGGTCCTCAGAAGCTCTGAAAGGTGCCCAGGCAGTGGTGGCAGTCCTCAGAGCAGGCATCACAGGGCACGTGGGGTCAAGGGACAAGCCGGGACCCACCCCTCCCAAGATACTCCAAGATAGTCTCATCAAAGCAACCACTAAATGCCAAAAGCAATGGAACCAGAGGGGGATGGAAATCGGAAAGGGTGGAAACTGAGGTCTCCCTTCACCCCACCAAAGAAGCAGGGCAGAAGTGAGCAAATTTCTCCCCCTCCAGTCTACCGCCCAATGCTCCCCACACCCCCCACACACCTGGGCCGGCCACTCAGCAGTGACTACATGGGAGGATGGGGTTTCCCTTAGGAATTTAGCCGGTGTGCCAAGGTTATTTAGCCTTTCAATAGGACAGTCATTAAGGTCCAAGCTAGAAAAACAATGAAGGCTGATGTTTATCTTACCCTAGCAGAGACTGTTGGTGTGGAAAATTCACCAAAAAGTATGAAGCTATGACAGCACCAAAATTGGAGAAGCCTAGGCAACTTCCACCTAGGGCTTTATCTTTCACACCACCAAGGCAATCTTCAGACTGCTAAAAACCTGGTTAGCAAAACCCACCCAGCTCTGCTGATGTCAGAAGACAACACTCCTGATTTGTCCTGGTTCTTCACAGTCAAAAGGCAGTGAATGTCCTAGAAGATTCAGAAGACTCAACCTTGTTTCAAACATCTATATCTACAAAGTCACTATTCTCATCTTTTGATGCCTTTCTGCAAGAACATCACCATTTTAGATAGCAACTAGCTGAACTTCTACATGCAAAAAGAATAAAATCCTGCTTCCTGTCCTAACTAATTATAAGCCTCATGTTTGCAAGGACCTGCAAGTTGCACTAGTTACTAGCACTTACCATTGACTATGTAATAAATACTGGTTGTAATTCATGTCAAATAGGTGAATATAACCCAGGAGGGAAGAAAAAACAAAGGGATTGTAAAACTTAATTGTACCCCCATAAAGACATAAAACAGATCACTACCCTCCCTGTTCCCTGTCCTCCTAAGAAAAGAATTATGTCCCACCCAAGATCAGGTCAAATAGCATGATGGCACCTTATGTCTTAACGTAGAGATAACCAATTAGTCTAAGCTGTGAAAATAAACATATGGTGAATACCTAGAATATCGATGTAAATGTATATGCATGTGATATAATTAATATGTATAAGATGTTCTGAAATAAAAATCGGACTTGCACCCTGTATCAAGTGTGGCAGACTTAGGAAGATTTCCTGTCTGCACACCCAGCGCTGTTTGCTTTTATCATATAATAAATTCCAATCTGAAAACTAATTATATTTCGAGACTCTGTTTCTCACAAATTGGAGATATTTAGAGACTGTTTCTCACAACTATAATGAAACTTCAGGTAACAAAGACAGTTAGACTAACTGCATGTTATTTTCTATCTAAGCACCACTCTCAGGACCACCAAAACTAGAGGATCTTATTAGACCATAACACAGACCAGACCACAGTTATTGCCATGAAATATAGGAATTCTCTCTGAGAGGCAGCCATCATGGGGATCGTGTGAAATTAAATACATATTCCTGTCATCTTTGATAGAAGGACTTAATTTCTTGTCCACTCTCATAGAAAAGGCTTTTCTTATGCAAACCCTCTCTAAAAGCTACCAAAGTAGAAGAGAGAATGTATTCCCATCACTGAGCACAGCATATGCTGTCCTGAACCATCAACTGACTCAATATCTTGGGTCAGAGAACATACAGAGACCACAGTGGCTCAGAGGTGGTCCCTGGTACTTGCACAGCCATGCACAGACTCTACTTCCTCTTGCTACAGGAAGAAAGGAACAGCTCCATTTCCAAGAAGTCTGCTCTCTTATTTTCTAGCCTAAAGAGATAAAAGAAAATATTAGCCAAGTCAGTACACAGTATACTCTCTGTTTAGTCCATCACAACTACATTCAGTGGTGAAGAATCATCAGTATTGCAAATCTCTTCATACCAGTTTCTCTGGGTTTGGAACAATCAACAAAGAAAAACAGAAAAGGTAAAGCCCTGATATTTTCCCTCCTAAGGTTTCCTTAAGCAGCATCCACTGTAAGGGCACTACAGCGTCTACAACTTCCAAAAAGCAGCAGCTAGCAGAACTACAGCCTGGACATCCCCTGCAACAAATACTCAGACTGAATTATACACTGCATTATCTAGGAGGCCTGTAAAAAACATTAACTAGTTCTTCACAAAAGGAAAGGTTTATTGTAGCTGAGGAAAAAAACCAGGTTTTTCAGAGATGGAAATAATTACTCTCTGCAGCCAGAACACAGCCTTCCTGAAGTCCCACAAGTGAAGGATGGCTGAGCACAGTTTGGGACAAAATATCATGACACGAGTTTTAGTTCACGTTTGGGACATGGCTGTATATTCATTCAAAGTTCAATCCATAGCGCAGGTAGAACCCAAACAGTTTATTCCATTAAAATCAATTTTCAGCTCATATCTAATACCACACAACTGCAAGCTGTCACCATAGAAACAGTACCGAGAACTAAAAGCTGTAAGAGATCATTTTTATTTCTCTGCCAACTCTGGATTGCTCCTTCTGTGGTCACAACCATTGTTAGCATTTTGTCTAGCTTTAAACAAGGGGGGGGTTTATAGTTTCCTTTGATAAAAAACCTCACCTTGACCTGCTTCAGTCAGAAAACTTGATTTTACTCCAGGTTTTCCTACTTTATTTTGAGCATTATTTTTCTCATGATCACAACTTCTCAACTTGGTATTATGTGTAAATTCACTTATTCTTGTTATGTTGCTCTAGAATTTTCCATGAGGCCAGGTCTATGCAATCTACACCAATATGACACCAAACTATCCAATAGAGATGAAGGATTAACAATCTTTACAACTTCAAACATACTACACACTAGAAAGGAGCAGGTAAATAAAGTGCCCTCCACACAATTTTATCAGTCATCCAAGCTGTTCTTGTGTGTTTAACATTAAAAAGATTAGGAAACTAACTAAAAAATGGGAGATAAATTTCATTTTGCTTTTTTAAAGAAAGTAAGTTACATATGACGTCAAACTGCCCAAATTTGTATCACACTTAATTCAGTATTTATTTTCTTTCCAACAGAAGTGGGGGTGAACTACCCTTAGGCTGGACTTATATGTTGTTTGGCTGCCATGTGTTTTCTATCTCCAGAAGGAGGTTCTCACTCTCCTCTAGCATTTCTTTCCAAGAATGGGCAAAAGAACCTTTTTTTTAAAGTTCAAAAAATCTGAATTAGCAAATAGTTTTTCTTTAAAATTTCCTTCCTATTGATAGACCATTAAGAAATTTCTTCACAGAAATTTATTCACTCATTTTCTTAAAGTTTACATTTCCTTTAAATATATTTTTGTATTCTGCACTAAACTAAGAGCCCTTGATTCCACAGACATGCTGACTTTACATACTGCGCAATGCAACATTATAATACCTAAATAGAAAGTCTGTTTTCTAAAACATGCCAAAAAGATATTAGTCACCTATTTTACCATCAGTCTAAAAGACCAAGCACTCTGCTCCAAGATCAAGTTATTCATTTTGAAAGAAATGGGACTTGTACTCTTCACATCTCAGCTTATTTATATTAATTGCAGCATCTCACTCTCAGAATTCTGAGACTGCACCTGGAATATACTCTTTGTTAACTAAAGTGTTCAATTCTAGCAACAGTATTAAAATATTACAGGTATTAGCTGTAGAGATCATACTGTACCTCAGCCTAAATTCTCCTAAATGCGGTATGTACATTAAACCATCATTTACAATCCACACACTTCCAAAACAGAACATACACATGACTTGGGCAATTTTATCACTATCAGACAATCAAATGCTTGACCTGTTTCTTTCCTCACAGAACTGCTGAATTATAGCCTTCAGTTCAGCTAGAGCAAAGACAGCCAATTATTTCTTATTTGCAAGAACAGAAATCATTTGGATTTGAAATATTCAACTTATTGCGTTTTCACAGCATTTTAAACACATATGCCAGACCCACCCACCCCTCCACCTATCAAGAGTCAAGAACTACTGTTACCACCACCCCTACATTAAATTCAATCCTTAATCCACCTCCTTGTCAAAGGCATGTAAGAGCATATGGCCCTGAGTTTGTCTGAAAGACTACAGATCTATGTCAAGTAGTTTAACCTAGAGAAGAAGAAAGCTTTGAGGAAGGTGTCTCAATGCATATAAATACCTGAAGGGAAGGCACAGAGCCGGGCTCTTTTCAGTGGTACCCAAGACCAGAGGCAATGGGCAAAAAGTGTTTATCATAAAAAAACCATGATTCAGTTAACATTTAAAACCAAATAGAAAGAGGAAACAAAAATGTTTTCAGAAGCCATGCTTCATTGTATATTATTATATCCACCATCCTCAAAACACTTAACAAAACAAGTACAATAAAAAATAATAATTCATTTTCTTTGCTCAAAAGCAATCTCAATATGGTCTCTAAAACATTCTACTTCCAGGAACAGTATTTTAGCAATAAGAAATACAACTTCTAGATGAAGCCTGTACCACACAGTAAAATTGAAAAAAAACCCTTCCTCTCTCTACAGCTAATAATTAAAAATTTTTAGGAATATGATCGTGGCTACTGAATTTAAATTTTACACCTTCAACCACAAGGCTGCCTAACAGATTAAGATGGGTACTTCCCCCCCCCCCCCCAAGCAGGTACAACCTAATAATTTAAATCTGGAGGTTAAGAGAATATTTGTTTTCTCCATTTAACTTTGGATTCAAATACTGAATGATTCTGTAACACAAAATCCATTGAATCTGCATCTTCTACAAGATTTTTTGGTTGGGTTTTCCCTTTGCTTTCATAGATTTTAGTGGTAAATTTTTAACTCTCAAGTCCCCTCAAATTGTCAAACCCTTTTGCAAATCATGGCACCAGGAGCTTTTTTGATGACTGGCCAAAACAATGCAAGGGAAAGTGTAAATTTCTGAATTTCCATGCCTTTGTTTTTATTACTATAAATACTTTTTTAAAAATCAACATACTGAAAAACCGCAACTAGAACAGAGCTTGACAGATTCCCACTCCTCCCTACCTCCTTTAAATTGTTGAGGTTATAAACACAGAAGCTGGCTCACTTTCCACAACATTAGTTTACACCAGTTAATCCAGTTTCTCAATGTAACCCTCCAGGAGTCCCAAAAATCATTAATGCTGCAAAGTGATTTAGCCTTGCTTGCTTTCAAGTTACCTAGTGTAAGGTTAAAAATAAATTCTTTAAACAAGTAAGGTCAAACCACCACAGAGAGATCAGGCCCAGGTATAAATACTGAGTCAGCCAAGTAGGAATCCAAACCCAGATTACACTAGAGAATGTGATATAACCAAAGAAATCACTGAAAGGCCCTAGTAAATATTTAAAAAGCAAAGCCTCAGAAGGCCAAGTTGCTACCATTTGTTGTGAAGGGCTCTGTTTCAATGGCAAGTGCTGCTCCCCCTCTCATTCCCTTCCCTCAGATCCAGCTCAATTTGTCTTCTTGAAAACAGCTGCTCTCATGCCAGGACAACCTCTTCATTGCAACCAGCCACCACCCCCCCCAGAGGCTATCACCTTGATCTGCTGCTGTATTATAAGTAATCAATATTTACTCAAATTGAGATGACTAAGGACTGATTACTGTTTGATAGCTAGAGACAAAGCAGGTCAGCCCTCATGAGCTTCCCCTTACATAGCTCCACACCAAACCTGAAGTTTCTGCTCCACAAAACTGCATGTTCCTTTGAACGTAACCAAGAAGGCTCTGCATGTCCATACACCAAGCTCAAAGGTGCACCAGGTCCCTTTCTACATCCAGTTTCTTGCAGAAGGGTTTCTACCAGCTCACTTTCCTGCCGTAATTTTCTTCAGCAACAATAGCAAACACAGAAGAGCTTTCTTTGTTTGTTTTTAAATGCAACAAAAGCCAGTCCAATAGTAAAGCCCTGCACTAACTTTCAATTCTCAACAAGCACATATAGTCATGGGTGAGGAAGGACTAGGTAGAAAAGGTTAACAGAGATAATGGTTCATTCATTGACATGTCCTAAAGTAATCTAATGTTGCTGTCAATGTGCTATTGTCAGTGAATTCTGTAGCTGTGACCGTGGCACGGCTGCGCTACTGCACTGGTGAAGAAGCACCTGGGAAGGAGATGGTGAAAGAAAACATGAAAGTAACACCCTATACAAGGCACAAATCAAAAGTTATTCACCCACTTGTTCCCTTCCCGTGCTGCCAGCCTTCCTTTGGCCCGACTCGAGATTAGAAAGAGGCCCAAAAACACACCTCTCTCAACCAGACGCGCTTCTCCTCTGAGAGGTCCAGTGCACTCTCTCCCCTTTCTTCACACCCCCAAGCCAAGGAACGAGAAGAAGCATAAACTTTCAAGAAAGAACTCCCCAGCTGTAACAAGATGAGAAACGAAAAGGGGGTGCAGGACCTCCTCTCGAGAATAGAAAAGAGCAAAAAATTAAGCCACCTCTCCCAATACCCACCGGGTGGGCTTCTACTCCCCACACAAACCTGGACCGGAGCAGGGCAGGAGCCGCCCGCAGCCACGACCTATTCAGCGGCCCCCGAGGGAATACGGGGGGGAGGGGGAGAAAGGGCGGCAACCTAGAACAGGGCGAAGTTTCCCTCGGGCGGGCGGCTGTCAGGATAAGTAGGGCAGAGCCGCCTCCCCTCACGCCGCCACCCCCATTTTCCCCCTCAGCAGGCCCGGCGGGGAGGGGCGGCCCCGGCAGACATCCGCCACCAGACAAAAGTTCCGGGATGAGGAACTGGCCCCAGACGGCGGGCCTGTCCCAGGGCCTCAGACCGCTGAGGGTGCAACGGCCGCCCTCGGACCGTTGAGATGGAAAAGGGCACCAGGCCTCATCTGGGCGCACGAGTCCACCGCCACCGCCGCAGCTGTCGCGCGTTTAAGGGAGGCGGTGAGGAGGGATGGGGGAGGAAGGGGAAAGGCGCGCGTGTGGGTCCCCCCCGTCACCGTCACTAATACCAGCCCCCACCCCCTCCGGGCGGTAGCCCCAGCCCCCCCACGCGATACCTGCCCAATATGCTCACAAAGCAAAAGCAGCAGCAGCAGCGGCGGCACTGCCCACCACCGTCACGTGACTACCCCGCGCCTGGCCTGGCCTGGCCTGGCTCGGCTCTCTCTTCTCCACGCGCGCGAGGCTGCGAGGTCACTTCTTGACTCGACGTCACATGACGCGCTCCTCTTCTGCACGCTCCGCCTCACACACCGTTAGGATTCACTCATCACTGACCCCTCTGCTTACCCTGGCACCACGTGAGTAGGGTGGGGGAAGCCGATCCTTTCCCCCTCACGTGACCGAAGTTCCACCCCTCCTCTCAAACGCTCGTTCAGCGGAAGGGGATGGTCGGTTTTGTACATAGCTGCGCTAAGGTGGTGTGGGGCGCGTTTTCGTGAGAGGTTCTCTTCGCCCTCGGTGGTGTTAGTATTGGTTTGTCGCCGTCGCTGACTGCTCCGCGGGCGGCCCTGGAAGGAGGCCGCAGCCGTTCATGGGGTCGATTTATGGAGGGCTGATGCACCGGCGGAGGCCAACCGGGAAGGGCATCTGCGGGGACAGGCGGCCCCGCCTTAGCGCTGTTAGGCCGCGGGCAGATAAAGGCCTAGCACCACAGGACCTGGACGCTGGCGGCATGGGTTTTGGAACAGGGTGAACGTTCAGAATCATGGCTCAGTACCTTTCACTGGCCAAAGGAGCAGTTTGAACTAGGAGTTCTGGGGTTTTTAGGTTTTACTTCTTTTAAAAAGTGGCTTTTCTGCCCTACAGGGTTTTGGCAGGAGTTGTTTATGTCACAGATTTTGAAGCCTGTTCAGGTTGCCAGGTTATGTTCATTACATTTGGTACCTTAGTCCCAGACAATGTTCAAGCTGAAATGACATGGATTCTGGGTTTTCTAGAGCTCCTTTTGTTGTCCCTAAAAGCAGTGAGCAGTAAAGCCAATATCGCACACAGAACCAAGGTATTTGTGTTATAAGTTACTTCTTTTCTTGAATTTTGAAGACAGCAAAAATACCTGCAGGACAAAGAAATATAGCAAGAGGGTTTTTTTTGCAGTGCTGGTTACCCATTTCCAGCACTGGGTGCATCTCTGGATCATACAAAGAGCACACACATTGTTTGAAAACCGCGCTTTTTGTACGTTTTCGATATCAGTTGTTGAATATTCATTCATTGTCTGTTTGTTGCCTTAAAAGGTAATTTCCCTGCTTTGGAGGTGGGTGTTACCTTTCGGCTGGTTGTAACTTATCTCCCCTGGGCTCATACAGGGGGGTCTTGCATCATGCCCACATTGCAAGGCATGGAGGGCCTCTCTTTGTATCCACATGGCACAGAGGAATACATTTTTATTTATAATTTGTTCCCTGTTCCCGGCCGCAAAAGATTCCCTGGTGTTAGGTCCAGACAGGACCCTTCACCTTACAGACTCCACGGTATGCCTATAAGTTAGTAAATATGCAGAAATAGTTCTTTTGTTAGTACTCTCTGTTTATTTTAATTTGCTTGGAATAAAACCGGTGCCTTTACTTATCACATTTGTTTATTTCATATTTACGCAAAGATGGATGCTAGCATCCCGATTCTCTATATATACATTTTAGCAAACAAAGAAATCACAGTTCATTGGCTACAAGCTACCTAGTTCTCTTATTAATTAGTGTTCTACCTTCTATTGGTGTGCAAATTGCAGATTGAGCTCTGTGGAGCTGAAGCCCAAAGCAAGAGGCCATGAACTGTTTCCATTCCCTTGCATTACAAAGGACACGGTGACCTGTGGCACCATCCAGGTGACAAGAGACACAGAAGGAGCCTGTGACTCAGCAGGAAGACTCCAGATTATCCTGTGAAGGGTATAAAAGTGCAGGTGGTCCTTTGTTCAGGGCCCTTCCTTTGAAGCTATGAGCCCTGTTTCACTGATAAGGCAGGACCCCATTTCACAACCCCCTTCTCATTCTCTGTAACTCTCTGGGTGAATTGTTAACTCTTTCTGACCCTTGAGATATCACCTACATTAAGTATATTCCTCAACATTTGATATCCCAAACAATCCATATGACTAAAGAATCAAAAGGCTCCTTCATGTTCTCCACAGTTCCTGAGACCACTGCCTGAGTGGTCAGGAAATTGGAACCAATATTACTTTATATTAATAACTTATATTAATTTCTTTGAAGTGTTACATTCTTTTGCCAGACTGAACACAGGAAGGCCTCTCATTGACATAGAAGAATCCCAGGACAAAGGATAGCTGCGCTACAGGAGGAAAAGTGTTAGGAGAGTATACTAGGGACTAACAGAGAACAGCAAGGGGGTGTGTGATGGTTCAGACCTGGCTCCCTGCCAAATGCCCGAGCTCATAGTAACAACCCCTTCCCCCTCTCTTCTTCCCTTAGGGCAAAGGAAAAAAAAAACTATAAAAATTGAAGAACCGGAAACCAATCAAATTATATCAATATATATATTTTTACGTATATTACAATTATATACAATGAAAATGCTATGTACACCGCAAAGGGGCTCCCAAACACTCTCAAAGGGAAAGGGGAAAAAGGGACAAAAAGGGACAAAAACATAATAGATATGCACAATCAAACCCAAGAACTAGCAAGATAAAGAACTAGCAAAACTAATCTCACCATGTCCCTCAGAAAAACAAGATTGCCAGACATGGCCAGCACTCTCCAACCTCCCATGTGGTAGACCAGCAGTCACTGCAGGCCTCAGCCTCTAGATAAGTGAGACCAATGCAAGGACCCACTGCTCCTGAACCTCGCCAGAAGAGAAGAGAGTGAGGTCTCTAATCTCCATCTTATTTATACCCTGGTTTATGTAAAAATTATATGGAATACTGAGAACATGGCCACTTCCTTGGTTACGAGCTGGTTACCAGGAAGGCCTAGACTAAAACCGTCGCAGGGTGGCACAGCAGAAGTATGTCAGGGCACTTGGTGCAGCTTCTGGCAACCTAAATTGAGTGGTGATGAGACAGATAGCAAAGAAGGGAGGTTGTTTGACTCCCCCAAAAAAAGAGTTTCAGGTTGTAAGCCAGGAAAAAAGAACTTTTCTCTTTAGGGGTTTTTTTCCTGCTGTGCATTTTTCCCATTCTGTTCAGCACCTCTGGTTGCACAAAATGTAGTGATTGTACCCTTCAGGCATCCCTTCTTTGTAAGACATTATAAGACTGGGCTCACTCAGCCTATGTGGAAATTGGTCCCTGCTTGGCACTCTGTTGAGCAGACAGGGTTGGTGAAGGTTATAGTGCACCAGATAGCAGACTGTTCGGCCCATGATGCCTCCGTTGCTAACCTCCCATGGGTTTGGACCTTTTCTGTGGTCTTATTTCCTTTGCTGGGGCCAAGATGGCGGGCAGGCAGGAGGCCACGCGCTCGGCGTACTCCTGCAGCTGAATGGTGGGTGGTGAGGGACCTGCTCCTGCTCCCGTGGCTCGTCGCCGCCCTGCATGCATGGGAGACGCTGCCGTGCCGATCTGTGCAGTTGACCTCGTGGAGAAGCCGTCGGGAGCTGTGTTTCGACGTCAGAGCGGCGGAGCGGTTGGCGAATGGCCGGTGGCCATGCGGGACCGGGCCGCGGGACCAGGCCATGCCAGATCGGGCCGGGCGGGTGCAGGGAGGGGGCCGGGTGGTCCTGGGGGTTCCCCAGACCGTCGGGGGGGGCGGGTGGATGGCCCTGTTCAGAGAGGGGGAAGATCCCCAGGTCGAGCTGGGCTGGGTCGGGCCGGGCAGGAGCAGGGGGGAGGGCGGACAGACCTGGGGTTTCCCCGGGCCGACGTGGGGGGGCCGGCGGGGCGGCCTCATTTGAGGGGCCGCGGGTGGGCAGTGCAAAGGGGAGCTTGTGGTGGTACGCTGGGGGAGGAGGTTTGGGGTGGGCATTGGGTTTCTCTGGGGGTTGGGGGGTTTGGGCTGAGCAGGGGCTGTGGAGGGTGCCCAAGCCTCAGGTGGATGCGGGGACCTCTTACACGTGTGCCCACCCTTGCCCAGGGGTATGCTGGGATCGCTCCTCTTTGGGTGTTGACGCAGTGGGAGAGTGGGAGTGGGATATGATCGGTTCAGCTTGCTTGTGGCTTCTGCCCAGGAATGTGATGTGTTTTTGTTGTTGTTGTTTTGTGGGCTGTGAGTTTTTGTGTTGGATGTTGTTTGTTTTGGGGGTTTTTGTGGTGGTTTTTTTGGTTTTTGTTTGGTTGTTTGTTTGTTTGTCTGTGGTTTGGTTTTTTTTGTTTGTTTGTTTGGGTTTTGTTTGTTTGTGGTGGATTTTTTTTTTGTTTGTTTTCTTTTTTTTTTTATAGCCTCTTAGAGGGGTGTGACGGTTTGGACTTGGCTCCTTGCCAAATGCCCGAAAGCTAGGACAGCAGTTCCCTTTCCTCTCTCCTTTTTTCCCTTAGGTTAAAGGAGAAAAACTATAAAAATTAAAGAACCCACAGTCAAGCTGCTTATATAAAAATATATCTATATTTACGCAAATTACAGTTATATACAGTTAAGATGCTATATACACCGTAAAAAGGGGGTCCACCCCCCGCAAGGATAGGGAAAGGGAAAAAGGGGACAAAAGGGAATAAAAGGGACACCGAACAGGTATACTAGATCAAACTATACTAATAACTAACAAAACAGATCTCACCACGTTCCTTAGAACAGCAGGATCGGCAGTCACAGCCAGCACTCTCCAAACCTCCACGTGGCAGGACAGTGGACTCCGCAGGCCTCAGCCTTAGATAAGCGAGACCAACGCAGGGACCCACTGTTCCCAAACCTCGCCAGAAGAGAAGAGAGCGAGGTCTCTAATCTCCGACTTATTTATACTCGGGTTTACGTAAAAATTGTATGGAATACTGGGTACTTGGCTCCTTCCTTGGTTACAAATTGGTCACCAAGGAAGGCCTAGACTAAAACCATCACAAGGGGAGCTCAGGGAAAGGAAATGTCCCTGGGTTAAACTGTAGGAAGCTGTGAAGGAAAAGTAGAGAGAGAAGAGCTTGTCCAAACTATTTCAGTATGCCCTTATGAGGTTGCGAGCTGTGCTGACGGTGGCATATGCCTCTGGTAGGGTCTCCCATGCCAGACAGGTTGAAACTGAAGGGTCAAATGTGTCCATGGGCAGGATGAGCTCACTAGCCTTCCTAGTCATCCTAGGAGAAGGACAACTCTAATTTCAAACCCGGGCAGATGGAGCTCACTTAGCCCTGTGAGGCCATCCATCCAAGAGAAGGATACTCTAATTAAACCTATGTCCTGAGGACCTCACTGTCACCGTCCAAGCTCGCTAGGCCCTGGCAGATGAACCTCAGGAGTAAAGGGTGGGACCAGTTTTGCGCAAGCTGAGCCTCACCAAAAAAATCCACTGCACAGGCTCGAGGGTTATACCCACACTTGTAAAGTCCTGCAGCAACAGGTGAGGGACGAAATGGCAGGTGATAAGGTGCACTGGAAGCCACAGTCCTAACCCTGCATGCAGGCGGTTCAGGACATTGGTTGCCTGAGTCTGACCCTGGAGATGACAGACTCACTCGGCAGCATCCTGAATGACCAAGCAGCCTTTTTCAAGGAGAGCACTGCTTGCTCCACACGGAGGGGCCTAGAAAATATGGCCTAACCAAAGCTCATCTCCACCCTTCACCCAGTTGGTTAACTGCGACCTGTTGTCTGAAGACAACCTGGATGCATTCTAGGTCCAAGCACTGGCAGCTCATTGATTATATCTTGGTCTGACAGAGAGATATCTGTGATGTTTGTCACACCCACGTGATGCCTAGTGCAGAATGCCAAACAGATCATCACCTTGTGCGCTGTAAACTTAACCTCCACCTTAAGTTCAAACCTAAAAAGGGTGGCATTCCTAGAAGGAGACTTCAAATTAACAGTATTGAAACAGCTACAGTGAGGGACAGTTTCCAGGCAAATCTTCAATCCAGGCTCGAAGTTCATTCCACAGATCTCTCTCCCAAAGCACTTTGGCAACTTATTAAAAATAGCATTCTGCAGTCCTCTGAAGAATCCTTAGGGTTCTCCTTCAAGAAAAACAAGGACTGGTTTGATGAAAACGATCATGAGATCCAGGAATTGTTGAGTAAGAAGAGAACTGCTCACCAAGCCCATATTGCTCAGCCATCTTGTCATATAAGAAAAGCAGCCTTTTGACTCGCATGCAGCAAGCTACAACAGAAACTTCGTGACATCCAGAATAAATGGTGGACCAAT
Organism: Empidonax traillii; assembly: GCF_003031625.1. Lineage (NCBI taxonomy): Eukaryota > Metazoa > Chordata > Aves > Passeriformes > Tyrannidae > Empidonax > Empidonax traillii. The sequence goes on from NW_020957003.1 coordinate 24,644, forward strand.
CTTGCGCAAAAAATCCAATTATGCACAGATCCAGGTGACTACAGGGGTTTCTATGAGGCTCTGAAAACAGCCTACGATCCTACACACCAGGTTCAAAGCCCTTTACTCAGTGCAGATGGCCAAATGCTTCTCACAGATAAAGTTTCCATTTTGAATCGACAGTCTGAACACTTTCAGACTCTCTTCAGTACCAACCGTGTAGTTCAAGACTCAGCAACTCAGTACATTTCACAACAACCTGTGAAAACTGAACTGGATACTGCCCCCACTATGGGAGAAACTCTTAAAGTGATACAGCAGGTGAAAATTGGCAAGGCAGCTGGGGTTGACGGAATCCCACCTGAAATCTGGAAGCATGGTGGCCAAGCACTCCATGTTAAGTTTCACGAATTTGTGGTGTGCTGTTGGGAACGAGGTGAACTACCTTCAGACCTTCGTGACACTGTCATCGTCACCTTGTATAAGAGGAAAGGAGATAAATCAGACTGCCCAAATTACGGAGGTATTACTCTGCTCTCCATTGCTGGTAAAATCCTTGCAAGAATTCTTTTGAACAGATTAATACCCACCATAGCAGAAGATCTACCTGAAAGCCAATGTGGTTTTAGAACCAACAGAGGTACAACAGACATGGTATTTATTCTCAGACAACTGCAAGAGAAGTGCAGGGAACAGAACAAAGGACTCTATGTTACCTTTGTTGATCTCACCAAGGCTTTTGATACAGTGAGCAGAGAAGGTCTGTGGCAGATTTTGGAATGTTTAGGATGTCCTCCCAAGTTCCTCAAAATGATCATCTTGCTTCATGAGGACCAGCGCGGTCAAGTCAGATATGGCGACGCACTTTCTGAGCTGTTTCCAATAGCCAATGGTGTGAAGCAAGGCTGTGTTCTCGCACCAACTCTATTCACAATCTTTTTCAGCATGATGCTCCAAAGGGCCATGGCAGACCTCGATGATGAAAATGGTGTCTACATTTGATATTGTACCGATGGGAGCCTATTCAACCTAAGGCGACTGAAGGCCCACACTAAGACCTTAAATCATCTTGTCCCTGAGCTGCTTTATGCTGATGATGCCGCCCTCGTCGCCCACACAGAAGTAGCTCTGCAGCGTTTAACATCCTGCTTTGCAGAGGCTGCTGAGCTTTTTGGGCTGGAAGTCAGCTTGAAGAAAACAGAAGTTTTCTATCAGCCTGCACCTCAGGAAGTCTCCCATCATCCCCATATCACCATTGGTGAAACAGAGCTCAAATCAGTCCAGCAGTTTAATTACCTGGGAAGCATCATCTCCTGAGATGGTAAGATTGATGCAGAAATAAACAACAGGTTAGCAAAGGCATACAGAGCTTTTGGTAAACTCCATAAAAGAGTGTGGCAAAACAAACACCTGAAGAAAAGTACTAAGATCAGTGTTTACAGAGCCATTGTACTGTCTACTCTTTTATATGGATCTGAATCACGGGCCATTTACTGGCACCACTTGCGTCTCTTAGAACGCTTCCATCAACGCTGCCTCCATACAATCCTAAACATCCACTGGACGGATTATGTGACCAACACGTCTGTCCTTGAACAGGCAGCAGTCACAAGCATTGAGGCCATGCTGCTGAGAACACAGCTGCGCTGGGCAGGGCACGTCTCCAGGATGCAGGACCACCACCTCCCTAAGATCGTGCTTTATGGGGAACTTACCACTGGCTGCCGCAAGAGAGGAGCCCTGAAGAGGAGCCTGAAACAATCCCTCAGCCTTGGCCATGTTGATCACCACCATTGGTCTACTCTGGCCTCCAATCGGGAGGCCTGGAGATACACCATCTATAACGCTGCTGCTGCTTTTGAGAACACACGCAGGATCACTCTCGAGGAGAAAAGACAACACAGAAAGAATCGCATCTCGTCAATATCACCTGGGGAGTCTTTCTGCTGTGCCTTCTGCAACCGGACTTGTCTATCTCACATTGGCCTTTTTAGCCATCAGCGCGCTTGTAGCAAGCGTGGGTAGAGCCCCTCTCAAATCTTCGTTCGCGAAACCTAGCCATGATGATGATTTCCTTTGCTGCTGTTTGCTCATCCTCTGTCCCTTGACCCTATACTCTCCAAGTAAGTAGAGAGGGCATCAAATCTCATTTTACCCTAAGCAATATCTGAAAATTAGTCAGTGTTGTTCATACTTCTGCCTTCTCTGCTTAGACAGAGTAGACAAAGTGGCACATCTCCTAGACTGACTCCCTGGTGGGAGTAACTATGACTCTCTTAAGATGGGATTGTGGTTGCTAACTGTGTGTAGCAGCAGAGATCATACCTCCTTGTGGTACTGCTGGATGCTCTTTGGGGCAACCAAGTTGATCTCTGCCCCAGTGTTTGGTGAGCTATAGTTGCTTCCTCCCTTTCGTTGGCTTCACTGACCAGTAATAGTATCTAAGGTAAAAATAAACTTGGTTTAACCAAAAGTTGGGCAATGGGCTAGTTGGTCATTACCCTTCCCTAGTCAAGGGCAAGACTGGATTGGCCTCTGTGTTCTGCCACCAGCGAGCTCAGCTCTGGTTGCAACCCAGTAGGTGTTGAGAGGTGGAGATGTTCCATACTAGACCTTGGCAATGGGGTTTGGAGCCTCCTCTAGTTTGAAGCCTAAAGGTATTCTGCCCACAAGTCCTAGTAGTTGGGCAAAGTCTGGTTTGGCACTGAGGGGTGCTGCCAGACGGAATTGCCCTCACTTGTAACTTACTGATTTTGAAACAGGTAGACAGGCCACCTTCACTTAACCCAGAAAAGGGTCAAAGACTCCTCATCTATAAGTCCAATAAATAGATGAGCAGGAGCAATGACAGTTCCTACTGCTTGGAAGTCACAAGACCTTGCTAATCCCATCTTTTCCCAATAGGATATAGGATTCTTTAGAGCTAAATTGAAATTCAGACCAAACAGTGTTTTGTAGTGTTGATTTTCTTGAGGCAGCTGTTGATATTTTGTTTTATTACTATTGGAGGGATGCAATAATTATATTTCTAAACAAAGTTTCACAAGCTTTGTGACAAACCTGTCTGCAGCTCCATAATCTGTGCAGATTTAATCAGTATTATTAGCAATTCTTTCATCATGACTTGGCAATCCTTTGCTAATCAAGATGGATATTTGATGTGCAGCACAAAACAACAATGGCTGAGAGCTCTTGAGATGCTGTTAGTCAGATGCTGTGGTGCCAGCTAGGATGTGTCTCCAAATATCATACAGAATCCAGCCCAGGAGCATTTAGAATATGAGAAAATTAAACAAGGATACCAGGACCAAAGCATTCTGGGCTCCTTTCTGCTGTAGATGGAGTAGATATAAATGAGAAAAATGGCATATTTCACTGCCAAAACTTCCAGAGGAGAGCTAAAGGAATAAACTGATGGAGGCTCAGGGACACAGAGCCTCGCTCCAAATATTCAGTACATCAGGCTTGGAGAGGAGACCCTGCACTAAACACAGTGCTAGCTACTGCCTATGTGAGGACTTTTATCTGCTGTTACAAAGATTTGCAACCTTTTTAGTTTTCCAACCACTAAAGAACAGTCCAGTACAGGTGCAAATCCCACCAGCCTTTAAGCTTCCTTCAGGATTTCTTTTCTCACTCACCTACTGCAGATTTCTTACATAGTCTGCAGTCTCCATACCACAATCTGGAAAACACTGTTCTGGTACTTTGGCATTCTACTTGCCAGTCACTGTGAGAGTGGGGCGAAACCACTTGTGTGAAGAATATTACCCTGTTCCTGGTTCAGGAGTCTGCTCTATTTCTGTGTTACAGACACAAATGAAAGCCATCTATTCTTCACAGGCTTAGGCTGCAGTATATCTTCCCTCCTCTCACTAATGCTCTCTTCTACTTTGCAGACTACCAACCCTTGCCCCTCAGAATCATTGGACAACTAGTCCAAGTGAGCTAAAGTTCAGAAAAGTTTTTCACTATTTAGTCTGAAGTTTGTACTTTCCTTATGCCTGTTTTTGCCCCTGGTTACATCACTTGGTCTAATAAAAATACTGCTCTTCTCTGCAAACTGTTCTTACAGCCTGAATCCATGACACCTGCATCAACAGCACTACCTTTTTCTAAAACATACTCCAGTAGCCTCGGAAAGACAACAAATCCTGTCATATGCAGACTCTGTAAGGGAGAGACTTTGTACAAAGAAATCAAGCTTGACTTTCAGGCTTCAGTTGAGTTTGCAGGGTGTAGGGGTTAACAGTGGGTCTGTTAGCTCCCTGGAAGAGGAGATTGACTTGGGAAACTTTCGAGTGTGGCCTTGAAGATAAGTAAGGTTTACACACAGGCTAATTGGGGAATGAGGGTGGACTGTGAGTCCATAGATTTGGTATGTGAGAACCACAGCCTTGTCCTTGGGCATCTCCAGGTGTCTCACAATTGCTGCCAAGTGTATCAGTAATGATGAGTGGCCAAGTAGGATGTTGTTGCTTGCTTGCTACTTGCTTGCTACTTACTCGCTGCTTGCTTGCTGCTTTTGAAAATGATATAAAAGGAGCTGAGATTTAATAAGGAGGAGGCCTTTTCTTATGTTGCCCTGAATAAGCCTTCCTGTGTGTTTTTTATTGGACCGTCATGACTTAACAGCGACAGCAGGGCATTAGGAATTCTCTCTAGTTATAGTGGAACAATTGAAAATCTTGGATGCAAAGTGGGGTTGTCTCAACAGATGTTATCCTTAGACATACCAGGGATTGCTGCTACATTAAATTTTGGTGAAACTTGTAAAGATGCTGTATAGAAATGAGATCCAATGCATTAGATAGTGTTAATATGCATGCAGAAGCGAGGCTTCAGCAACATTTGTACTTGAATGAGTTGCCATTTCCACTGTGTGCCACAGTTCAGGAATAAACACACAAGACCTGTGGGGTTCAAAGCACAGGGTAGCAGATCCTGGGCAGATCTGCCTTTATTCAAAATGGGGGGCTTTTATAGGGCAGGCTGAGGAGGGTTCTGGAAAAAGAGAGTGGATATGTAAAACTAGGAGGGGTTAACATGAATATGTAACAGGGAGGTGGGTACATGACCATGAGGTAACTTGGAAGGGATATGATTGGGTAGGACACATACATCGCAGTAAGTTGTCCAATAGGAGAGTAGCAAACAGTCCAAAGGAGAAAACTTTACAGCAGCACAGGGGAACATGCCTGAACATGTCCTGAAACAATAGCATCAACTCAATTATAGGTTTTAGCCAAATAGTCCCTGCAAACCGTCCATTAGACAAAGGCAGGGTCACTGCTCTTCTCCTCAAGAAACTCTTTCTTCCACAGCAGATACGATTCATCCTCCTTGCAGTCACCTCCAACACCTCCTGTTTTGTTTACTGTATTAAGGGTTGAAAAAACATTCTGGGTGATATATTTTTTTTGACATGAAAATATACAGATTAATGTTACGATGATGAGGACAACAGCAAAGAGAGCGGAGAGACAGATTATAACAATCTGTTTTAGCCAATTTGGAACAGATGGTAGGTTTAGCTGATTGAAAATATCTGCCAAAGTGAATTTTGGGGACATATGGATATTGTTGATAAGTTTCTTTAACTCTAACAGACTAGTAGAAATTGATCGGGAATGATCGGAAAAGTTTAGGCAACATAGACTTTGAAATTCCTGACAACCATGATTCTGGGCTAATAAAAGAAAATCAATGGCAGCTCGGTTTTGTAGAGGGACTTCTTTTAATTTTAACGAATCAACCAAAAGACCTTCAATGGCAATGCTGGTGGCATTAGCTTCTTTTTCCATCCAGCAAGCTGTGTGGGTAAGTATGGACAGGGCACGATTGGCTCTAATGGCTGGGATTTTGGGTGCAGCAAAGAAATTACTGGTGGTCGTCCAGATGTATACATCTGGGTTGCAATTTTCTGGGAGAGAAGGGAGGTAGTGCATTGGGTTAAAGGATTCTTTTTGATTGGGGTCTTGTCTAGGGATGGTAGGAGATCTTTTTTGTCGAATTAGTGTGGATTGAATTTGACCTGGGAGGAGGACTTTATGTGGATTAAATAAGGTGAGTTTCCCAATTGCATACGGTCCTCCTACTGTATAGGAGGGCACTCTAGGCCATGCTCTTTCACTGCAAAACAGAAATTCTCCAGGGGATAAAGCTAGGGGTGAGTCAATTTTCTCAGTAGTTATTATGGATGGGGGAATTCCATTACACCAAAGGGATACATTGGTGTATATGGATTTTTGAGAAGTGACTTTAAATTGTTTAATGGGGTTAGTTGCCTTACATTGGAAAATAATGCAGGAGTTTGATTTTATAGAACCTAAGAGGTCTAATTCTGAGGGCTCAATATTTGTGACAGGGTATGATTCAAGGGATTTATCAGTACTTGTTTTAGAGGGAAGTCAAATTAAACATGTCTTAAAAGGATTATTTATGTCAGAGGTGGAAAGACAGATTGAGTCTGCTCCGATGCTGTCAGCCAGTTTTACCCAAACATTTTTGTTATTCTGGTATGCCCACGATGGTATTTCGGCAAGCAGTGTCATGGTAGGGGTGGAGATGGTGACGATGCAGGAGAGGATGATGATGTAGGATATTCCTGGTATAGCTTTATTCTTTTTGCTGGAATCCATTGTGGTCCTCGATCTGTAGAAATACAAGTGTGTCCTTTTCCCCACATTATGAGGGGAAAAGGACCTCTCCATTGATCTGTTAGCAAATCTTTAAACATTACTTTAGCTTTCTGCATCTGCGAGCTGTCTGTAGGACTAAAATGTCTCTGAATGGGAGTTGTTTCGTTCTCTTCCCTTTTTAAGAAATTTAGAACATAAGTAGCTTTGTATAACCGTTCTCGTGGGGAGAGACCGACACTCCCCGTTTTGTTTGTTTAACATATTCTTTAAGGACCTATGGGCACGTTCTACAATACCCTGACCCATAGGATTATGAGGTATTCCGGTAGTATGCTTGACACCCCACATTTGGAAAAAGTTTTGTGTTTGTTTTGAGATGTATGCAGACCCATTGTCTGTTTTAATTTTGTGCGGGATGCCCATATGAGCGAATGCGGTAATTAGGTGTCTTTTAACATCTCAGCTTTTTTCTCCAGAGTGCGCTGTGGCTACCACGTATCCAGAAAAGGTGTCTATGGACACATGAACGAATTTGAGTTTGCCAAATTGATTAAAATGGGTGACATCAGTTTGCCAAATTTTAAGTGGTTCTATGCTTCTTGGGTTAATCCCTGCTGGTTGTAATGGTGAGATTTTTTGACAATCTGGACAGGCATGTAAAATAGCTTTCGCCTGGCTTTGAGTCAATTGAAATTGTTTTTGTAGCGCTTTGGCACTACAGTGAAAAAAGTCGTGGGAGAGCCATGCTTGTTCCAATTTTTGTGGGACAATTGTCATACCTGCCAATAAGTCGGCATGACGATTTCCCTCAACTACGGGTCCAGGTAGTGTAGAATGCGAGCGAATGTGGGTGATAAAGAATGAATGCTGGCAAATCTGGATAAGATATAGCAATTGTTTAAACAAATTAAATAAAACAGGATTAGAGATGTCTTTTAAATAATAATTTTCTGCTCTTTGGACTATACCTACAACATATGAAGAATCCGAGACAATATTAACACTTTCAGATTGAAAAAGAAAGAAGGCACGAACAGCTGCTGACAGTGCAACGATTTGGGGTGAACCGTTTACGTGATGGATATCTTGTTTCCAGGAATTGTTTTCCTTCCAAATGACAACTGCATTACCTGTTTTACCTGAGCCATCGGTAAATATAGTTGTTGCATTTGGAATAGGAATAGAAGATTGGACAAATTTTAATGTTAATGGAATGTGTTTAATCTTTTGTAAAATTTTACAATTTGGAAGATGAAATTTAATTTGGCCAGAATAATTAGAAATTGCCAATTGAAAATCAGTGTTTATTGTCAGCATCTGTTCTAGGTGCTTGGAGGTCAGAGGGAGATAGATGACAGTAAGTTCTTCCCCTGACATCTCCCAGCACCTTGTTCTGCCCTTAAAACAGAGTTTTGCGATCATTTCAGGGAAGGTCAGAAGAGTCTTAGAAAATTGGTGCGGCAAGAAAATCCATTCCCATATACAGAGTTGAGTATTGTCAGTATGTAATGGTCCAAGGATTGCAAAAGGTTGTGAAGGACCTTGTAGTATTATTAAAACTGGAGGAACTTCAGGTAATTTGAGGTGACCTTTCAATTCAGTAATTTTTTGTTCTACAATATGTAGAACAGAATGTGCGTCTGCAGTGAGTGTGCGAGGTAAGGGAAGAGTCACCTTTAAGAAGTGAAAATAAGGGGTGTAGGTCGTCTGTCGAGATACCAAGTATAGGGTGAATCCAGTTGATGTTGCCAAGAAGTTTTTGGAGATCATTTAGAGTCTTAATGGAGTGGTTAATCGAGATACTCTGTGGGGTGACGGTAGATTCAGTGATTTTCCAACCTAGGTACTTCCGAGGGGCATGATATTGAACTTTTTCCGGTGAAACCTGAAAATTGAAAGCTTTTAGGGAATATAAGGTAACCTGCAAGACGTGTTGAACGTCAGATTCAGATTCTGCACAAATTAAAATGTCATCCATGTAATGATACAAAATAGCATTTTGGTAATTTTTACGAATGGGTGATAGAATATGAGAAACATATAACTGGCAGAGTGTAGGGGAGTTTTTCATCCCCTGGGGGAGAACTTTCCACTCATAACTATGGTTGGTTTCACTGGCATTTAATAATGGAACTGTGAAGGCAAATCTGTATGAATCTTGCAGGTGTAACAAAATTTGGAAAAAACAGTCTTTGATGTCAATGACTACCATGGGCCACTTTTCAGGCAGCATT
>NW_020957003.1:33969-44600 GCF_003031625.1 Empidonax traillii
TTTGTATGATGAAAACAGGGGAGTTCCACGGGCTGACTGTGGGGGCTATGTGGCCAGCTTTTAATTGTTCTTCAACTAATTGGTTTAAGATGAGCAGCTTTTCTTTTGGCATTGGCCACTGCTCTACCCAGATGGGGGTGTTGGTGGTCCATCTTAAAGTGGGTAGAAGCTGCTCACCAGTGTCCAGACTCAGAAAATTTAATTTATTGTGGTTCCCCACTGGATCAGTACATCCCTTCCTCACAAAGTCATTGGCAGGGCGAGAATAAGAGGGTTACAGGTGGCAACTCGTCCGTCCGGATCTGCAATGGAAATAAGATGTTTACTTTGAAATGGGCTTCTTGAGCCCCCTACCCCATTGACACTTATTTTGACTGTTCTGAATGGCCAGTGGCTAGGCCAGTCCTTCATGGAGATGATTGTGACATCTGCTACAGTATCTAGTAGTCCAGGAATTTGTGTTGTCTCGCTGGCTGTTGAAGAAAAAACAGTACATGTGATGATGGGTCTCTGAGCACTGATGGGTTGTGCCCAATGTACCTGCGCTTTGGATGTCAGCGGTGAGTTGGCTAACTGATTGAGTGAAAGCAGCCGCGCCACTGGAACATGATTGTAGACTTCAACTGGAGGAAAGGATGTATAAATGGTAATGTTAATATTGTTTGAATTAAGCTTTTTGACAATTTCTGGAATTACAGTAAGTCCTTTTGTCGTGGCTTCCGTTGTGGCTAAAAGTAAGTGTCATCACTAGAAACTTTTGTTGAGGGAGAGACAGGAATCACAGGTAGAGAAAAGAACACTGGATGGTGAAAGGGGTGTTAGTAAAATTTCTGTTAGACTCACAGTTCTTGTTCCCCTCTGTTGTTGTAGAGATCTGGGAATGACTAGGCCTGAGACAGTGCCTGATGACACTGGCACTGATTGGAGGCATTTGTCGTCATCACGCTCCCCCCAGCGCTCTGCATCCAGTTTTCCTGTTGCTGGGTGATTGGTCTTCTTTGTGATGGTGGTGTCCTAGAAGATCTCAAAGGTCAATTAGTTATTTTTGGTGATTTTGGGGGGAGGAATTGATTGTTAATATCAGTTTTTGACCTACAATCAGAGGTCCAGTGCTTCCCCTTGCCACAACAGGTACAGTTGTAAGGTGGGATTGAAGATTTAGGGTTAGTTTTGGGACAGTTTTTCTGAAAATGTCCATCATCTCCACAATTGAAGCACTTTTGTGGTGATTTAAGAAAAGCTGCTAACATTTTAATTTTTGATGTTTGAGACCCTACATTGCGACATACTTCGATCATTTCCAGTTATGGGGCATTTCTTAGAGACCGTAAAACTCTTTGGCATTCTTCATTCACTTTCTCTACTACAAGGCTCTTAAACAGGACATCCTGAGAACCTTGATCAGGGATTTGTCTGGAAATTGCTTCTCTTAGGCGAGTAGCAAAGTCTATAAATGGTTCTTTCAACCCTTGCTAAACTAATGCATAAGATGGGGTTGGGGTGGATGCATTTGCTACTTCCCTTAATGCTGTTAAAGCCAGACCTTTTGTTAAATCCAATTGTTCCTTGTTTATTCTTGTTTGTTCTGCATTGGAGGCATATGTCTCCTCGCCATAATAACGACCTACTGTTTGGACAATGGGAATGCCTCTTTGGTCTGTGTTTTCTTTTGCATGGTTTTTAATCATGGCTTTCCACTCAGATTCAAAGGCCAAGTATTGCATAACTGTTAGCAAAGCTCATGCAATCATTCTGATGTTGTTTGGGATTAATGTGTATGCTTGAAAGAAAGAGTCAATTAATCCCATTGTGAATGGTGTATTAAGTCCATATTCAGCAATTGCTTTTTTAATGTCTTTTAATATGGGATAGGAAAATGGTCTCCACTCAGGAGGCTTTCCCTCCACTGTATAAATTTGAAAGGCTTTCAAAAATTCTAAATCACCTGCCTGTTCCACTTGGGATTGAAAAGCTTTCTAGGCTTTTTCATGTACTGCAACCAGCTGATCAGTGATATCTACTGGCACAGGTGATGTAAATGGATTAATTTGTGTTATAGATGTAAATTGAGGGACAGATACTAATGCAGAGGATTGGGAAACTGTTACTGGTTGTGGGGAGTGAGCAGTTGGCAGTGGCTGTGGGGATTGAGTGACTAGCAGCAATGGCTGTGCTTGAGCAGCCGGCAATGGCAATTGCGCTTGGACTGCCAGCGGCGGAGCTTGGACTGCCAGCGGCAGCGGCAGCAAGGTTTGCGCTGCTGACAGGGGTGGCTGAGCGGAGGCGACCGGCACCAGCGACTGGGTGGTGCCATGACACGGTATGTTTGTCTCTGAAGGGCTGGAAGGTCCCTGAGCGCCGGCGTTTTGGAAATTTGAAATTTCCAGGGTAGTGCTAAGGTCGTCAGTCCCAGACGAGGGGAGAAGTGATGTGTAGGTGGATGGATTTATGGGTGGGTCCACATTCTCCCGCACTTGGCTTTTCACGCCCATCGCCCCACCACCGTCTTGCCCGTGAAAACTTTCCTGCCTCAGGTGTTTCGCGCCACAATCTTCACCACCATTCCGCATGCAGTGTTCTTTACTACCGATTTTGCCACCATTTGGGGTGCAAGCACAGACTTTCCTGCCACCCGCCATCTTAGGGGTCGTTATTTTGCTGTGAGAGGGAGTTTCTTACAACCTGCTCAGTCTGTGGGGAGCTGCCACCATTTTGAACCCAGTTTTGTGGGGGGTTTTGCAAAGGATTTTGCAAATCAGCATTTCACTGTTTTTGTAAAAACAGGAGCACAAGCCTCCAAGCGATTAAGGAGTCGGAAGCTGTTTTGTCTCCTTTTTCTTTAGATTTCCAGAGTAGGAATCCAAATTTGTACCACTCTTTGTATTTTGGGGTATAAGGGACGAAGCACTTGTTTTTATCAAGCCATTTCGATAATGATTTTAAGGAGCGCTTATCGTACTCGTGACCATTAGAATCAATGACAGTGCATATTTGTTTAAAAATGAGGTTTTCCTCTTTTGATAATGAGGATCCCATTTTTGGTAACTGACAAATTACAATATGGAGAGAGGGAGGGAAAGGAAGGGATATCCCACAGTCACTCACCTCGCTGGGTGCGTGGGATCAGCCAGCCCAAAGCCCGTATCCGCTGTTCAACTGCAGGAACCACCGGAGCACACCTCCTCAAGCCAGGTGCACCTGATTGCCCTCAGGGACAGAAGAGTTCCCTCGATGAGAGAGACCTGCTTACCTTCCCCTAGTTGAGCACCATTTGCCACAGTTCGGGAATAAACACACGAGACCTGCGGGGTTCAAAGCACAGGGTATCAGATCCTGAGCAGATCTACCTTTATTCAAAATCAGGGACTTTTATAGGGCAGGCTGAGGAGAGTTCTGGAAAAAGGGAGTGGATATGTAAAACTAGGAGGGATTAACATGAATATGTAACAGAGAGGTGGGTACATGACTGTGATAGTTCGAACCTGGCTCCCTGCCAAATGCCCGAAACTCACAGTAGCAACCCCCTTCCCCCTCTCTTCTTCCCTTAGGGCAAAGGAAAAAAAAATGATAAAAATTAAAGAACCCAAAGTCAAGCTACTTATATAAAAATATATATATATATTTACATATATTACAGTTATATACAGTTAAGATGCTATGTACACAATAAAAAGGAATCCAAACACCCCCCGAAGGGATAGGGAAAGGGGAAAAGGGACAAAAGGGTACAAAAAGGGACACCAAACAGGTATACGTAATCAAACTCAACAACTATACTAATAACTAGCAAAACAGATCTCACTACGTTCCTTAGAAAAGCAGGATTGGCAGACACGGCCAGCACTCTCACAGTGGTCGCTGCAGGCCTCAGCCTTAGATAAGCAAGACCAATGCAAGGACCCACTGTTCCCAAACCTCGCCGGAAGAGAAGAGAGCAGGGTCTCTGCCACTTCCTTGGTTACAAGCTGGTCACCAGGAAGGCCTAGACCAAAACCATCACAATGACCATGAGGTAACTTGGAAGGGATATGATTGGGTAGGACACATACATCGCAGTAAGTTGTCCAATACGAGAGTAGCAAACAGTTCAAAGGAGAAAACTTTACAGCAACACAGGGGACCATGCCTGAACATGTCCTGAAACAATAGCATCAACTTAACTGTAGGTTTTAGCCAAATAGTCCCTGCAAACCGTCCATTAGACAAAGGCAGGGTCACTGCTCTTCTCCTTAAGAAACTCTTTCTTCCACAGCAGGTATGATTCATCCTTCTTGCAGTCACCTCCAACAATTGTGGAAGCAAGCCCTTCTGCTATAGATGCCATTTACAGTAATGAAGGCAGAAAGGGAAATTGTTGGAGGATGCAGCAAGGCCGTGGAGCCTAGCAGCAAGGAAAAGAATCTAAATAAGAAGTGAACATCCAATCATATGTGAAGGCTGGTAATAATATATAGATAATAGAGCTAAGAATAGTTTTTGTATGTAAGATTCTACAGTCAGCGTGTGAGTGCAGTTGTGTGAGAACAAGATGTAATATATGGGATGAAGCAATAAAAGCTGAATTTAGGCCATCATCATGAAGTGCCCAGTTTTATTTTTATGGTCGTCCTCTATTTACAACAACAGGTAATGATATCATTGTGTCTAGCCTTCATACAGCCCCGACCATTAAAATTCCTAACATCCATGGACTGCATTAGTCTCTCATGTCTCAGCATCATCCTCAGAATTCATGTTGGGCTCCTTGATCATCCTTTAGAGTTAATTGTGCCTAGAGACAGACCCTCTTCTGTAGGTTTCCCCTGCAGCCCTTTGTCCAAGTTGTAATTTGGCTGTATGAAAAAAGTGATGCATTTTCACGTGACCAGGATCTGAAATTGCTCTATACAACCACCTTCATCCCATTGTTATTTTCCATTCCTCTAACCTTTTTCACAAAATATTTTATCTGCAGTGATTTTGTACTTATTTCCAGATTTCTGAGACAATTCAACACTTCTGAGCCTGATATTGATCCTTCAGAACCTTGCTACAAACACCTGTTTCAAGGAGGATCTTGGCAGTTAACCTGTGTAGTGCATGTTCTGATAATGGTGAGTTTGTTCTGTTGTACTCCCTGATTTAATTCTGTGATGTGCTCACTGTTACCTTTATCAGCTGATACCTTAGAGTTTTGATGTTTTGATTTTTTAATTTTTGTAGATCTTAGAAGTAGTTATGTAGTAAATGTAGATTTTAGAGTAGCATCATATTATCCCTTTACCCTTTAACACACCAGCTCAAACTCCTGTTACCCATTCCCATATCAATTCCCTAAATTCCACAGCCTGTTTAGTCTCTTTTTCAAGGTAGAATTGTAGAAGAACACCCTAACCCTACGGAACAAGATACAGCCATAGACCCAACAACCTTCAGGCCTAGAATTCTGGAAGGCCTCCAAGGACATTACGTGCTCTGAGGAAGATGAAGATGAAGAAGAGGGGGTCCCAAAACGCCCCCAGACCCAATTTCCAAGAGGCATGGCGGGGGCAGAACCTGGGTGGTAGCTGGACTGGATTGGGTGAAATCATTATAAAAACTGTGAACATCTCGATTTCGGGAGCCTGTGCTGGGGGTATTCCAGAAAGCCTGGGCGCTCATTAAAACCTTTGTATCCTTATCTTATCTCCTACCTAATTTGGCTTGGAGTCTTTTTTTCCCCACAGCCATTTAGGCAACACAACCAAACAATTTCTAAGATTTAAACAAGCTTTTGATAAACATTTATTTTCCACATGACCCTATTGCCTGGCATTAACTGTATATCTAGCCTTGAATTCTCTATTAATCAAGTCCCTTATCAGTTTTCCATTATTTTCATAGAATCATAGAATCACTAAGGTTGGAAAAGACCTCTAAGATCATCAAATCCAGCTGTTACCCTAGCACCACCATGTTCACCCCTAAACCATATCCCCATCCCCAAGTGCCACATCCACATGCCTTTTGGACACTTCGAGGGATGGTGACTCGACCACTTCCCTGGGCAGCTTGTTTCAATACCTGACCATCCTTTCAGTGAAGAAATTTTTCCTTATATCAATTCTAAACTTCCCCTGGCACAGCTTGAGGCCATTTCTTCTTGTTCTGTCACTTGTTACCTGGGAGAAGAGACTGACCCACACCTGGTTACAACCTCCTTTCAGGGAGCTGTAGCAAGCCAGAAGGTCTTTATCCTGGTTTGAGCCAGGACAGGGGTAATTTTTGCAGTAGCTGGGAGGGGACATGGCTAGGACACAGAGGTTATTCTATACCCCCTCATGTCATTGCTGTCGTTGCTGTTTCCAGTAAATTGTTCTGATCTCAACCTGTGATCTTTGCCTTTTGTGCCTCCAATTGGAGGGGGGAGGGGGAGTGGTGCATGGGGTTTGGAGAGTCTCCATGGGGGCACTGAATTGGGGAGTACTATACCTAAGCCACAATAGTCCCTCCTGATTCTCCTTTTCTCCAGATTAAACAATCCCAGCTCCATAAGCCATTCCTCTTAGGACTTGTGCTCCAGACTCTTCACCAGCTCCATTGCCCTTCTTTGGATTCAACCCAGCCCCTCAATGTCTTTCTAGAAGTGAGTGGCCCAGAACTAGACATAGTACTCAAGGTGCAGCCTCAGCATTGTCCAGTACAGAGGGACAATCACTTCCCTAGTCCTGCTAGCCACAGTATTTCTGATGCAAGCCAGGATGCCATTGTCCTTCTTGGCCCCCTGGGCACACACTGGCTCATGCTCTGACAACACCCCCATGTCCTTTTCCACAGGCAGCTTTACAGCCACTCTGCCCCCAGCCTGTAGATCTGCAGGGGGTTGTTGTGACCAAAGTGCAGGACCCGGCACTTGGCCTTGTTGAACCTCATATAATTGGCCTCAGCCCATCAATCCAGCCTGTCCAGATCCCTCTGCAGAGCCTTCCTACCCTCCAGCAGATCAACATTCCCGCCCAACTTAGTGTCTTCTGAAAACTTACTGAGGTTGCACTCTATCCCCTAGTCCAGATCATTGTTAAAGAATCCAAAAGTTTCCCTGGCCAGCTCTTAAAGAACATGGGGGGGTTGGACTAGATAATTGTTAAAGGTCCCTTTGAACCCGAAGGTCCCTTCTGACCCAAACCATTCTATGGTTCTATGAGCTCTTAGGTGTAAACAGCTCAGAGATGGTGATAGAAAACCATTTCTGACTGTCAAATGTTACTTTGTACTTGTCAGTCTATAAGCTAACAACCAGCTATTTCTTCTGTCCCACTGTGACACTACTAGAACATCCTGCTTCTTAGTGGAACAATAAGCAGATATTTCTGGAACACCTCTACTTCTATAATGATCTGTTGGTATACTTTTAAAACTTTCTACAAGTGGGCCAATACGATTGCTAGGAAATGTTCTTCAAGAGGTTGAAAATTCTTAGAAGCAAAAAAACCCTTTTGCTGGTATAGCTTATACCAGAATAAACGTAGAGGAATTTGTTTTATCTGTTCCTTTTCTAATTTAAGTTACAGGCAACTCAAAGTTTATCAGCTAGAGACACCATTTGTTTACATGCAGAGCTAGTTCATTCTGGAATGGCTGATTTGCTCAGCTGCAATGTACCATAAATGCAAAGCTAATTTACGTACTGGGCCACATCAACATCCTCATGCCCTGATAGAGACTTTTAAACATCCTTGCACTATGTTGCACAGTGCCTCTTACAGTGCTTACAGAGCTTACTTTTCTTACTGTGAGGGTGGTCAAACACTGGCACAGGTTGCCCAGAGAAATTGTAGAGTCTCTATCCTTAGAGATATTCAAAACTTGAATGGACATGGTCTGGGGCAGCTTGCCCTAGTTGACCCTGCTTTAAGCAGGGCGTTGGTCTAGGTGATCTTCAAAGATCCCTTTCAACCTCAAATATTCTGTCATTCGGAGAGTACAGGAACTCAGCATTAGGGGATATGACTTGACCTCTGACTATTTCTTATTCCAAGAATCTGTTAGTAAATTGAGAAAGAAAGGTGACAGGGAAATCCATGTCATATGAGCCAGATTTTTCCCTGTAGTCACTTTCTATTACTCTGTGCAGAATATTGAAGCTCCAGATGTTTCTCTTCCCCTAAGCAAAGTGGAGCAGGCCAGAGTGCAAGACTAAAAGCTTTCCCCAAAACCAAATGCACTCAAAGTACAACAGCAGCAGCAGCCTACTGTATATGCACCAATATCATAGACTCATATAATGGATTGGGTTGGAACCGACCTTAAAAGTAATCTCATTCCAAGCCCCCTGCCCATTGGACAGGGACATGTTTCTCAGAGCCCCATCCAACATGGCCTGAACACTTCCAGGTATCAAGCATCCATAACTTCCTTGGGGAACCTGTTTCAGTGTCTTACTACCCTCACAGTGAAGAATTTCCTCTTAATATCTAATCTAAACTTACTGCCTTTAAGTTTGAAGCCATTATCCTTTGTCCTATCACTACATGTAAAAAGTCCCTCTCCATCTTTCACAGGAATTTTTTTTTAGTCAAATCCTGTTTATACATGCAAAAAGTTAAAGTTGGCTTTCTATAATTAACAGGAAATTGATGCTCTTATAAATACACATGGCAAGTCATCCTAGAATTTCTTTCCTGGAAAAGTCTCTTATGATGTGGTTTCATCAAAGAACAAGATCAGAAGTTGCTATAGCTTGATAGCTCTCTACTGGCATCCTTGCTGTATGGTGTCCAGCAGCAGGATGCAAGCTGCCACCACAGCATATGAGGAAATGGATCATGCTTTCCCAGGTGTTTTTCTTAGTGCTGACCAACTGTTCCTCACCCTTTTGGCTCTGAGACCTCTGTTAGGGCTCATATACGTGGAGAAATTGCTACCTAGGTGAATAGTTACCTAGAATACAGCAGCTATATGGGGAGAAGTTTTACAGCAACAATGCCAGTCTGTGTCTCCCCAAAGGCAACCTTAAATCTAGTTACATCCTTTCCAGTTGTCTAGAATTTCTGAACTTTCTACTGCAGATGAGTCTGTGTGCCTAATGTTCAACATGCACCAGGCACTGAAGTGGGTCTGTAGAGAGAGGAAACCCCTGGAACAGGGAAATTTGATAACACAGTAAAAAAGCCACAGAGACCAATTACAGGGGCTGCAAATCTTTCTGCTGAGACTTCAGCATCCCTGTGTGAGAGACTGGAAAAAATTATTACTGGCTTAAAACAACTAAGGTCTGAGGGGGTGTCCTAGTTAGAGCAGCTGGGACCAGTTCATCACTGTGTGGGTTTAACCCAAACTGTGTATTCTAAACCCTCTATGTCATTCCCCAGGAACTGTTAACAATAGACCATTTGCAGCAGCTGCCCAGAGCACACCTGACCCCTCAGGCTATAAGCTGGGTATTAAGAGGCCTGTGAGATAGGAGGATATTCCTGTCCTCACACCCACAACTCACAATCACCCATTGTGGAACTCCCCGCCCTGGGGGAGGTGCTGGGCATTCCTGCCTGAACCTGAGTGTATATAATCTTGGGGTCTTGGGACTTCTGGTACCACTTGTGGGATCCAGAGGAGGACCCGAACCTCAACCAGCCTGCAGCCATCGCTCTCAACCAGACTGAGACCATCACTCACACCAACAGGTTTTTCCTCTCCTTTTACTTTTGAACTCAGGGGGCCCACGTGGGGCTCAGCACAGGGGCCAACAAACACCATTCTGTTCATGCCCCAGGGTGCTGGGTTATACATCTGTTTTTTTGTGGGTTAAAACCAATTGTTCATCTGTACAATTGTATTTACTTTATTATTTTTATTAAATTGTAATTCTGACTTATAATCTCTTTTGAGTCAGGTAAATTTCTCCTGCCGGTTTACCTTTAAACCAGCACAGGGGGGGAAGGGGCAGATAAAGTTCTATGAAGGTGGAATGGTGCTCTGTCCTGTACTCCAGCTCCTTTGGAGCCTCTAGTGTAACTGTCACTCACTGGCACACTGGAAACCATGTGTAATGGGTTTCTGTGGCTGGGTTTTGGTAGTGGGGGGGGCTACAGAGGTGGCTTCTCTTAGAAGCTGCTAGAAGCTTCCCCTGTCTGGTGGAGCCAATGCAAGCTGGCTCCAGGACAGACTTCCTGCCGCTGGCCAAGGCCGAGCCAATCAGGAGTAATAGTAACACCTCAGGGATAACATATTTAAGAATAGAAGGTTCCAGCCAGGGAAGAGTGGAGTTACATGTGACCAAAAATGTAGACACCAAGGTCAGTGCAGAAGGAGGGGGAAGAGGTGCTCCAGGTGCCAGAGCTGAGGCCCCTGCAGCCCATGGTGAAGACCATGGAGGAGCAGGTGGATGCTCAAATGAGACTGTGACCCCGTGGGAGGCCCAAGGTGGAGCAGGGTCCTGCCGGAGACCTGCAGCCTGTGGAGAGGGAAGCCCAGGCTGGAGCTGTTTTTTCCTGGGTAGGACTCGTGGCCCCTGTGGGGTACCCACACCAGTACAGCTCGTCCGTGAAGGACTGACTCCATGGAGGAGTGACCCACGGGACAGCAGTTTGGGAAGAGCTGCTGCCTGAGGGATGGACTTCCTCTGGAGAGGTCCATCAAGGACTGTCTCCTGTGGGAGGGACCCCATGGGAGCA
>NW_020957003.1:45195-49477 GCF_003031625.1 Empidonax traillii
GATTAATTTACTTCTCGCTCTTTTGCTTTGATCCTGTCAGTAATAAATTTAGGTGCTTATTCCCACTTTGAGTCTGTTTTGCCCATGATGGTGATCAGTAAGTGACCTCTCCCAGCTCTTATTTCTACTCATAATCCTTTGTTGTTTTTTTTTTTCTCTCTTCTGTCCAGTTGCAGAGGGGAGTGAGAGAGTGGTTTTAGTGGGTGCCTGGCATCTGGTCAGGGTCAACCCACTACACCATGTTCCACACCCTGCCCTGGGACCCCCAGTCTATCCCCAAAGTGGCTATCAGACAGGAAGGGGGGGGTGAAGTGGCGGGGGGGGGGGGGGCTCAGGAGGCCAGAGCAGATAAAAGTAGGGGCTCAAGGCATGCACATGATTGCATTCCTATTGTCCTTGGATTTTATGGCAACTAGACCACGCTGCATCCAAGGGCAGTAGCTATAGCTTTCTTTTCTCATTTTTCTCTCCTTCTCTTCTCCCACTTTCCTCTTCTTGAAATCTGGATAATTTAATGTTGGATGGGTTAGAGTTTGCTAAGTCAATTCTTTGTGAAATGTTTTATTTTGATTGAATGTTACCCTTAAAATTTGCCAGGTTCACTTATTTTCTAAAGTTTGCCAGTAAAAGTTTGTTGTTTAACTGCCTGTAAACATTGTTGTGTTTTTCCCGTGCATTCCCTCAGGGTATAAGAAACCTAAGCCCCTTTAAGGAACTCACCAACCAAGTCTGGGGCTTTACACCCTGGAACACGACCCATGCTTTGTTTATGTGTTTGGCACAAACAGTCCAAGCAACAGTCAATCTGACCTTCTGACTGCAGTTCAGCACTTTAGGCCTGTAGCTTCTCTCTCACCTCTCCCAGCTCCTGGTACACCTTAATGAAGAGGGAACAGTAAGACACTCCATGTAGATTGGTACTTTGGAACAACTGTGGAGTAATGGACAGGGTTAAAAGTTAAAGGAGAATAAGAATTACAGGAGACCCAGCTGCTGTTTCTCGGATGAAATATGGTCGTGATGCCCCACAAAGGTTCCCTAAACACTGATGTAATGGTTTTAGGTCTTCCTGGTAATCAGCTCGTAACCAAGGAAGTGGCCATGTTCTCAGTATTCCATATAATTTTTACATAAACATAAACCAGGATATAAATAAGATGGAGATTAGAGACCTCACTCTCTTCTCTTCCAGCGAGGTTCAGGAGCAGTGGGTCCTTGCGTTGGTCTCACTTATCTAGAGGCTGAGGCCTGCAGCGACCGCTGGTCTGCCACATGGGAGGTTGGAGAGTGCTGGCCATGTCTGGCGATCTTGTTTTTCTGAGGGACATGGTGAGATTAGTTTTGCTAGTTCTTTGCTAGTTCTTGGGTTTGATTGTGCATATTTATTCTGTTTTTGTCCCTTTTTGCCCCTTTTTCCCCTTTCTCTTTCCCTTCAGGAGTGTTTGGGATCCCTTTGCGGTGTACATAGTGTTTTAATTGTATATAACTGTAATATATGTAAAAATATATATATTGATATAATTCAATTCGTTTAGGGTTCTTCAATTTTTATAGTTTTTGTTTCCTTTGCTCTAAGGGAAGAAGAGAGGGGGAAGGAGTTGTTACTGTGAGTTCGGGCATTTGACAGGGAGCCAGGTCTGAACCATCACAACTGATAACCACCTGTTATTGGAGGATGCACCAGAGAGGAGAGCAATGTGAAGGCAGTGTGGTCTCCCCCCACAAACATCCTGCTGGAAGGGGAACATGGTGACACTTTGACCGTGCCCTATCTGTCCACTAAAAAAGACAGAAGCCAAGGACAACTACCCAGTTAAACACTTATGACTAGATTCACTCAAAAGCTACCTAAACCTAAAGAAATAGTATAAAAGGAAGTTGGAAATGGGGAGAAATTGGAGGAAGGTTTCCACCAAAATCACTAAGATCGGCTGACAGGGCAAACCTGTCTTCCCTCCTCCCGTACAGGGATGCCTGTTGGGTGAGAAACTTATGCTATGCGCGTTAAATACTGCTTTTAAGGACTAGAGCTCACTTTTGCTCCATAATATATTAGTAGATTGGTTTGTATTAGAGTTTGTGGTTATGGTTGCTTTATAGTATTATTAGATTGCTTTAAATATGTTTTTGCAGTCAGACGCTATCACCGATGACCACAAACCTTATTAACCTATCACAATTTGTATTAATAAAGAGTGTTATTCTGTAAACTGTTAAAGTGAGTCCTTTATAAGGTGCTGACAGTTTGCCGGCAGCAGAATAACACATGGGAAGACCTGCTGAGGTGTCTCCCTTATGCTGTTGCATGGCAGCCTCCAAAAAAGGGTAGCCAAATTACCCTGATCTTGTGAATCTGCTCAAGGAAGAGTTCCCTTATGGGATAACTGACAGACTGGGTCGTACTTACATGGTTTTGTTTTCCCTGGGGCACTAACAGACAAATAAATCTCTGTGGGTTGAGAAAATCTCTAAGGGTCGGGCGAATTCCCCCCCCTTCACGTGACAACAGCTGATCAGTAGCTCCCAAATGCCATGTTGTACATGTGGTCCCTTTAGCCTTGAAGGCAGCTGAAGCCATCCTGACATTTGTTCAAAGAGAGCAATGGATCTCATCTTGGTTCCACAGCCAGAAATTATGATGGCCACACATGTACATGCCAAGCACAGCTAGTGAAAAAGCACTGAGGGAACCTGGACTTTTCAGTATAAGGAGTGAAGACCGTGGCCATGAAACAGTTAAAAATCCTTTTCAACAAAAAGATATGAGCTGCCCCACAGAAGGAAACAAACCACTTCATCTGCACAGTGAGTAGGAAAGCAAGGGGACCTGCAAGACAGGGAATGGGACAAAATAGATGAATTTTAGAATTAGCTGCAGGAGGAAGATTTGGACTCTATTGCTGAGATTGAAACTGGAGTTCCTCCACATATCTAGGAGGAACTCGAGGAGTACTGACTGTCTTGATACTTCCCGAGGTCCTCAGCCATCCCCAATCCTTTTTGGTCTTGCAAGTCAGCTGACAGGTCCCACATTATCTTCATGCTGTATTTGATGGATCATCTGATGCAACTGGAGAGTTAGTAACCTTGACTGCCAGAGCCCTTTCTATATCTTAAACTGTCCCTTCACCCTCCTCTCACTTTCTTATGAAGCATAGGGGTATAAACAAGAGCTATTCTGTGTTAAGGAGAATCAGTAGAAAGAGGGACCCTCTAGGAATAGAAGGCAGCTTGAGCAGTTCAGCTACAGCTCATCCAAATCCATGGTTGTGACAGGAGGCAAGCCAGGAGCCACAGGTTATACTGTGTCCCAGTTTAAATGAGACACAGGTCTTTTGCTGAGGATGAGTTATGAGAAAAGATCCAAACTCCTCCCTCCAAGTAATTATAAATCCGAAATTAAGAGGCTCCGATTGAAGGGAAACAAATTATGGAAAAGGAAAAATAACAGCCCCTTTATTAAAAGGTATTTGTGTATTGGCAGAAACACAAAAAAATCCCAGTAAAACAACCAAACAATACTCCTATACCCACAAAGAATCCCCTTCAAAACAAACCAATGAACAAGCAAAGGAAAAAAGTAAACAGTTCCGTTTGTGCCCTTTGGTGCAATTCCAACCACAGTCAACAGGGGGCATCATTGGGTCACTAGAGATGCAGAGCTTGTTATGTCCTGTGCCAGTCACCAGATGGTGCTGTTGGATCACTGGAGATGCAGAACTTGTAGTGTCCTGTGCCAGTCACCAGGTGGTGCTGTTGGAATCACTGGTCACTGCCACGTGGGGGAAGGGGGAAGGAGGATGCAACACCCTTCAGGGTATGTTGGAGAAACCAGAAAAACTGGGCCTCCCTTCCCATACACTGAGAAAGGGGAGAGGGAGAGGGGGAAGGGAAACAACAAGAAAAAGAAAGTCCTCCCAGTGGAAAAAAAAAAGAGACTCATGCTGTTCAGTTGGTCGAAATCGTGCAACACAGTCCTCTCTCTCCCACTGATGTGCACAAGGACCACAGTCAGGGAAAGAAAACAAACAGGAACGGTGAAAAGGAAAAAAACCCACAAAAACCAAACCAAAACAAAAAAATCTCCAGGAAAAAAACACAAACACCTCTTCTCCCATGAAGAATCCAGGCAGGGCCCGCAGCTGTCAAAACAGGTCCAGAAGAACAGGAACCACCAACTTCCACACCAACCTGTGTCCCAGCCCCCAGCCAGCCCACCAACTCCTCCCCCCGTTTCCCAGGAGATGAGAGAAAAAAGTAAAGTGCAGTCCCTTTTCTTCCT
>NW_020957003.1:49895-58811 GCF_003031625.1 Empidonax traillii
CCCCTTCCCCCGCCATTTCCTAGGAGACTAATTTCTGAGCAATTAGCCAGCCGGGCTAGGTCTTTTTTGTATCTCTTAAGTGCTTACTTGATAGCCCTGCACGCAGGGGGAAGGGAAAAAATTCCTGCCTGGTTTCCAAGAACCAGCTAAACCATGACATACTGCTACCAATGCCTTCTAGCTTTATCCTACCACACATCTAACCCATCATCTCCTGCCTGTCTCCAGGGCCATGGATACTTTTTTTTTTTTTGCATCTCTCAGTTTTGGTATAAGGCTCAGTAAGATGATAGGATAGTATTCACATGCCTTTTAGACTCTACTCTGTAAATGCCTGCTACAATGCTACAGGGAGCAGAAATGGCAAAGCTGGATACATGGTCTCCCATAGCTTGCATACAAAGCTGCAGTTTCTCCATGACCAGGGAAATTATCACCTCAGGGTGAGGTCAAGTGTAAAGAAGATAGGGATGCAGGAGCTGCTTTTAGACAATTAATTTTAACCTCCAACATTAAGCTTAGATGTTTTAAGGACATTCCTCCTCTCCAAAAAAAATCTTCCCCATTCCAGGAAGGCAAGAGGAGGCAGGGAAATAAGACAGGTGGACAGAGGCCTCACTCTCCTATGCAATGAAAATATGGTGAAAGATCTAGTGCTACAGCTGTAGTTTTGGTACATAAGGTCTTCCTAAAACTCTTAGTCCTATACTTGACTGTCCACCTATAGGTATCTGTGCTGTACAATATTTCTAAGAGGTATTTCCTTCTTAGAAAAATAACATGGTTAAAAGGAAACTCTTGCCTCAGAACAAATGAGGTACCAGAAGAAGAGAACAGGAAGGACATGCTTTGAAGAATGTAACAGTCCCAACTCTGACATTAGATAAATTTCCTATGGAAGCAAGGAGTGTTATTGCATCTGTACAGAAAACAGGACTGATGTTTAAGCTATGAAAAATAAGAATAAGCAGAGAACTTGCCTTTGGGATATCAATCCACTCACTGGTGGAGGAAAAGCAACAGTTCACTTTGTTTCCTTTGAATCAGTTGTGTCCACACAGAGGTTGGACTGTTACAGGGAGAACCCCGCCTTGGATTTACTTGCAGTGGGATCATTACCAAATAAAGGAAACCATCAGCCAAGCCAACACACTATACAAATATATTTTATTTAGAGATACCCATAGTAAGATGCACAAATACTTTTTGTTCACCAATTTTCAGATCACACTGCCTCAAGTAGTAGAAAAAGCAAACTGCAGTTAATTACAATTATCTATGTAACAGGGCAGTATTAAAAGATCCATTTGTCAGACTACAGCATGTTTAATGATAGATGAAAATGTACAGATCTAGGTATTTAAAAAGTGCATGGGGCATTGCCACATACACTAACATGTTTTTTTAAAGAGCAACATCTTTCTGGCATGTGAACACAGTAACCCAGTTAATACAAGATGGAAAATTAGGCTCCTAATAGATACATAGAATCATAGAAAATTAAGGGGTTGCCATGGACCTTAACGATCATCTAGTCCCAACCCCCTGCCATGGACAGGGACACCTCCCACTAGACCAGGTTGCTCAAGGCCTTATCCAACCTGGCCTTGAACACTGCCAGGGTTGGGGCATCCATAACCTCCCTGGGCAACCTGTGCCAGTGTTTCACCACCCTCACAGTAAAGAATTTCTTCCTAATTGTGCTGGTTTAAAAGTAAACTGTCAGGAGAAATGAACCCAACTTGAGAGAGATTACGTCAGAGTTATAATTTACTAAAAATAAATTATAATAGATGCAACAATACAGAGAAAAACTGGTTTTAACCCCCAAAGACAGATGTATAACCCAGCACCCTGGGAAAAGAACAGAACAGTGTTTGTTGGCCCCTGTCCAGAGCACCACTTGGCCCCCCTCAGGCAAAGTAAAAGGAAAACCTGTTGATCTGGATGATAGTCGAAGTTGTGTTGAGGTAATGATCACAGTCTTGTCGAGAGTGGCAGTGGCAGTCCTATTGAAGTTCTGCTCCTCCTCAAGTGGTACCAGAAGTCCCAAACCCCCAAGATTATATGTTCTCAGGTTCAGGTGGCAATGCCCAGTACCTCCCCCAGGGCAGGGAGTTTCACAATGGGTGATTTAACTCTGTGAGTCATGGAATATTTTTGGAATCTCTGAAGGTCTAGGTCTTTGCAGCTGCCTGTTGTGCCAGTCCAGTATGGCCCATTAGCAGAGAAGCCCCCTCAGGCTGGGTGTGAAGGTGCTAATGCCTCCCCAGACAGAGGGGAGTTATCACAGCTGAGTCATTAGGTGTGCCCCAGGCAGCTGCTACAAATGATCTATTATTAACAGTCCATCAGAAATGACATAGAGGTTATAGAATACACAGTTTTGGTTATACCCACATAGTAATAAACTGATCCTGGCCTCTGTAACTAGGAGACTAATATATAACCTATATTTCCCCTCTTTCAATTTGTACTCATTACTCCTTGTCCTGTCACTACAGTTCCTGATGAAGAATCCCTCTCTGGCTGCCCTGTAGGCCCCTTCAGATACTGAAATATTGCCATGAGGTCTCTTTGAGGGACAACATATATTATGGAGCTTGGAAGCAACATCTTTAGAGGAAAAACCAATGCAGATGCAGCTTCCCGAAGTCGACACAAGAAAAAACTTACAGCTTAAACTCAGGCATCGTGAATTTATCTTATGGAATCCCCTATGCTGTGTAAAACTCCTATCACCCAATCCCCGCGTGGCTGCGAAGGGCAACGCCATGTTTGTTCTGCCCACAGAGCCAGCCCACACCCCTATCCTAACCCCCTTGGTTGTCTCACCTGTCTCTCCCCTGTCCCTGGGTTTTTACTGGGTGTTAATCTCCTGTCCCCTCTCGTTGGCTAGCCAAGTAGCCAAGTCCCTCCCTTCCTCCCAGCAGCCTTAATAAGCTGCGGGAAATTTAAATAAACTTCTCTTCGCCACTAAACTGCCTGCATGCTGTGTGTCCCTGCAGCTAGCCAGCACCAGGACTTGCTGTGCAGCAGCTCTGCCCCTGCGAGACTGACCACGGAGAGGGTTTTCTTCACAAACCCTGTCAATTGGCGCCCGTCGTTATCTCAAACTCCAACGGGGTTTCTACCATGTAGAAATTTCTTTGGACGTCTCTGAGCTTAAGCAACAAAGTGGATTTTTGGCTTCCCACTTGGACAGAATCTACAACTCAGCTTTGGATTTCGACCTGCCCGTTTTTTAGGCAGGCCCTCAGTTGTAAAGCCCTTGCCTCCTAAACCTTGCAACCACGTTTTAAAATCATGGGCTCGCTATCTTCTAAAAGAGAGCAGGATAGCTACAAGCACTTTAAAAACTTTATCTATCTTCACGGACACCCACTAGATAAACACTCCCTGAAAGTGCTGATTAAGTGGATTTCCAAAAATAATCATGTCCTCCCCTATATCATCAACTATGACGCATGGGATAAATTGGGACTTAAATTGTGGAAAGCCACACAGGCAAATGACTCTCGCATCTCAAGCCACTATCGCATGGCATTTAATTTTAACCCTTCTAGACAAAAATGAAAATAAAAATTCTGTGATTGGGGAGGGGGGATCAGAGCAGGGACCTGGTCGATGCATGCGTTCAGGTCAGGAACAGCTGTAGGGCAAGAAAACTCAGCCCCTGCACTACCATTACAGCCGCAGCATTGAGCGGCCGGTTCACCCCCCCAGCCCCAAAATGGCCATGGCCACATGGGCGGCTCGTCCCCTCCCTACAAATGGGCAGCGGCCAGAAACAGCCTGTACCACAGAGCTGTGCTGTTTCCCCCGAGCCGCCACCAGGGGACGCTGTTTTTTTGGCAGCACTGCCAAGTGCTGTCAATTATTCTGCCACACATCTGGATGGCACTGTACCACCTCCAATACCATCGAGTTCTTCTGGTCGCCCGGAGGACAGGCCACCCCCACAAGCCTTGCCCACATCCGGTCTGCTGGAAGTGATGGCATGCCAATATGGCTGCCCCCATGAACTCACTATTACCAGACCATGTGCTCTAAAAATCCAAGGCGGTTACCCTTTACAACAAGCAACAGCTGCAGATGATTTCGATTTAAACAAAGCATACCCTGTTTTCTGATGCCCCAACCATCGTCCACAATGAGACCTGCTGCCACTCCCGGTGCTTAAAGATACAAAAAAGGCAATTGCTGATTATGGGCTCAATTTGCCTTATGCAATAGGGATTTTAAGGTCCTTATTTGGAGCTTACAGTCTCACTCCACGTGATATAAAAATGCTAGCAGAGGTATTTTTCACAAAAATGCAAAACACTCTTTTTCTACAAGAGTGGAAAGCTTTAATCCGCAAGCGTGCAGAACAAATCTTTCCCACCACAGGTATCCCAGTTGACGATACAGTTAATACGATGTTTGGAACTGGACCATATTCCTCTAATCAAACTCAAGCCTCAATTCCCTTAAACGAATTGCAAATATCTAAGTTTTTAGCTTTTGAAGCAATTCGAAATACTGCTGAGGCATCTGAGGTAATGCAGTCCTACACACAAATCCACCAAAAACCGATAGAGCCTTTTATGGACTTTGCAGAGAGATTAAAGGATGCTCTCTCAAAGCAATTTAAACATCCAGAGGCTCAGGATTCAATGTTCCAGAAATTTGCCATCGGACAAGCAAATAAGGAGTGTCAGCCTATATTAAGAACACTCAAAGATCCTACTCCTACGGACATGGTTAAAGCATGCCGGGATGTGACACCTAATACATATGGTAAATCCCCACAAGCTGAAGCCATGGCAGTGCAACATCAACAAACAGCTCCTACCTGTCATCATTGCAAGCAAACAGGACATTTTAAAAAGGACTGGCCTCATCTGAAAAGGGCCCCTATGCTACCACCTGGCTTGTGTTCCCGATGCAAAAAGGGATTACATTGGGTAAGTGACTGTAGGTTGCTCTTTGATAGAGAGGGGAGGCCACTTTCACCAAGAGCTGCACAAAGGCTGGCCTCTGTTCCGGGAAAAGAGGGACTGAGCACTTAGGGGAGGCCCTATGATATAAATTACCCTGCAAACCAACCACCCCCAGCTGGTCCTCCCACTCCTGAACAGACACCCAGAGCAAGTGTCTCTAGGGTGGAGTTAGCATCTCCCCACCCAGTCACCATAAGCAGTGATGACTACCAAACAATTATTGTGAAACCAACCAGTGATCTACCAGTACCTGCTGGACAATACATCCTAACTGGGACTGCTACCTCTAATGAAACAGGTGTAACAGTTATACCTCAATCAGTGACTGTGGACCATCCAAAGGTAATAGAAGTGACTGTAAAAGCTCTATTTACACCTGTGGAACTTGACTCAGAGACACCTATTGCAAATTTAACCCCCCTTGATGTGGGGAAAACACCTTGGACTCTATGCCTCTGGTCCAGTGGACACAATCTATTTTACTTGATCGGCCAATGCTAACCTGTTCTGTGTTTTTTCCCAACTCTAACCAGTGTGTTCAAGTTAAAGGTCTTATAGACACAGGAGCAGATGTCACAATCTTTGCAGAAACCGACTGGTCAAAGGAGTGGAGCACCACAAAGCCCTGCATCAACATCAAAGGGGTAGGAGGAGCTCAAACACCACTCCAAGGTGTCTACACTTTGCTGATTGAAGGACCAGAAGGTAAAACTGCTTCAGCAAGGCCCTATGTCCTTAATATTCCAGTGACTCTCTGGGGGAGTGATATAATAGCACAATGGAATATCCACCTCACTACCTCAAATTTAGCTTTGAGGCCACTGGAGAGCCACAGTCTCCTGCCCTCACATGGCTCTCTGACAAGCCCATCTGGGTATCCCAGTGGCCCCTAAAGGGAGAAAAACTGCAGCAAATCAACTTGTTAGTAGATGAACAACTGGCAAAAGGACATATTGTACCAACAGATAGCCCCTGGAACTTCCCCATTTTCACCATACAGAAGTCCAGTGGAAAGTGGAGACTGCTACAGGATTTAAGAGAACTTAATAAAATAATCGAGCCAATGGGAGCTCTCCAACCAGGACTTCCCTCACCAACTATGCTAATCTCTAATTGGCCTATTGTTATTATTGATATCAAAGACTGTTTCTTTAACATCCAGTTAAATCCTAAAGACTCTTGTAGGTTTGCGTTTACAGTGCCTTCCACCAATGCAGCAGAACCTTCTTGTCATTACAACTGGGCTGTTTTACCACAGGGAATGAGGAATAGCCCTTCTATTTGCCAGAGAGTCATCGCAGACGTGTTGTCACCAATCTGGCTACAGTTTCCAGATACCATTGTCTATCACTACATGGATGACATCCTACTGGCAGCGAATCCGAGGGACAGCTTAAACAAGTACATCTGTCTGTAAAAGCTGCACTTTTGACACATGGTCTTGAAGTGGCACTAGGGAAAGAACAACTGACAGTTCCTTGGAAATACCTTGGATTTCAAATCAATAACACTACCATTCAACCCCAGATTGTCCCTTTACCAACTAATATTCACACCTTAAATGATTTGCAATCTCTTCTAGGATTAATTAATTGGGTTAGACCTCTCCTAGGGGTAACAAGAGATGCCCTGCAACTACTGTTTCAGTTCCTGAAAGGGGAGGCAGACCTAACCTCCCCTCGACACTTAACACCAGAAGCCTTAGCAGTACTAAAAGAAATAAATCAAAGACTGAGTTCCTGTCAAAGTAAAAGAAAAGTCTGTGGGTTATCTGTTGTTATAGTAATTTTTAAGGGTATCAGACAACCTTATGCTGTAATGGGACAATTTGATTTAAAGGGTAAAAACTTTCTGTTATGGGAATGGGTTTTCTTAAGTTTCCAGTTTTCCAAATCCATCACTACATATCCTGAGATGCTTTCCAAAGTCTGCCACAAAAGCAGATTGCGGCTTTGGGAGCTCTTAGGGAGGGATCCAAATGTTTATTTTCCTATGTCTGCTGTTCAACACATAATTTTTCACCTATTCCACTAACAAGTGCTAGGACTGTTTTCACAGATGGCTCAGTAAAAACGTCCAATGCAGTAGTCCTGGTTTGCAGCAGGAGAGTGGGTATTTAACAAGCACAAGGTAAAAAGTTCCTCTCAAATAGCAGAACTCTCTGCAGTCATACGTGCTTTTCAACTATTTCCAGAGCCCTTGAATATTGTTTCTGATTCGGCCCATGTTGTTGGGGTAGTCCGGCGAATTGAAAATTCATACATAAAAAATATCTCTCAATTACAATTGGCTCATATGTTCAAATCATTACTTTATGAGATTGGGCATCATAAACATAAATTCCATATCATCCATATTTGCTCTCATACCTCTGTCCCAGGGCCCGTTGCAGCAGGAAATCGGGTTGCAGACCAAATTGCTAATACAGAACACCTGGCACAAACTGCAGTGGTACCAAACAATTTTAAAAAAGCAAAGCTGTCCCACAGCTTTTTTCACCAAAATGCAAAATCCCTTAAAAAATGATTCAACATTACCCTGCCACAAGCCAAGACAATTATTTCTGCATGCTCTGACTGCCAGAGACTCACTCCTATAGCATCTGAGGGAATAAACCCTCGAGGGATAAACCCCCTAAAAATCTGGCAGTCAGACATAACACACTATCCACCTTTTGAGAAATGAAAATATATCCATGTGTCTATTGACACGTGTTCTGGTGCCATTGCCACAACAGCTCAAGCAGGAGAGAAGGCTCTAGATGTTAAAAAGCACTTCATGGCTGCAGTATCAGTTCTTGGCATCCCCCAAACCATAAAAACAGATAATGGACCAGCTTACACTTCTAACTCTTTTAGAGTTTTTCAATGAATGGGGTAGCTCCCATGTTACTGAAATCCCTCACTTCCCCACTGGTCAAGTAGTAGTAAAATGAGCTCATCAGACTCTCAAAAATATGTTAACCAAACAACAGAATACCACAATTGGACTTACCCCACAAGAGAAATTAAATAAGGCATTATATGTTGTCAATTTCTTAAATAGATTAGAACAAGATACATCTCCTATAGAAAGGCATTTTAAAGCACACCAAAACCAAGTCAGTACCGATGCCAAAGTTATTTATAAAGATGTTGTAACAGGTGAATGGGTTGGCCCTGTTCTACTTATTACCTGGGGAAGGGAACATGTTTGTGTCTCTACAGGTTCTGGTCCTAAGTGGGTCCCATCATGCCTGGTGAAATTCTACAACAGCGAATAATCACCACCACGATCTCCATCGTCATCTTCACCCTAAGCCATTGGACTGTCATGTCATATCAGCCATCTCCCACGCCTCTCCTACCAGACTGGGTTGCAACTGACCATACAAACATGGTTTTCCCTGGTTAAGTCTTTAAATATTGATTCATTGTGCCTTTCAGTTTCAGATGGAAGGATCCGTTAAAAACATGTTGACTTGTAATGCCTTGCTCCCCTAAAAAATAGTCTAAATTCCAAGATCAATTTTCCATATGGTGTAATGGTCTTGACAGAAATGAAAACCAAGGTGTGCCTTGCTTGCCCAAACCACGAAACCCTGAAACCATTTTGCAGACTCCTAAAAATTATCCTGAGGAATTAGGAATTTTAGGCACCCTCCCCTCAGCCCACTGTTTCTATTTGTCATAGTTCTGATTTTAGAAAGGAATTTTTTCTTTTCCTTTCCCCTTCTTCCCCCTCCCCCCCCCCGCATGAATGCTATTCAAGAACCATCAAGTGAACAAAAGAGTCGGCCTGGCTCTTAACGACCGAGAATTAGTCTCCTGGCAACGACGGGGGAGGAGTTGGGAAGAAGGCGGAGTTGGTGGGGAGCTCAGCTCGGGAGCAGGAGGGGAGGCTACAGCTGGCAGGGGGAGACTGCCTGGTTTCTCCTTTGTTTCTTTTTTCC
>NW_020957004.1:0-1808 GCF_003031625.1 Empidonax traillii
AAAAAAAAAAAAAAAAAAAAGAGGGCATATTGCATCTGCAGCTTCTGTCTCTGAGAGCCAGTGGGAATTTCTGCTCTGGTTGCAAATATCTGCTATGGCCCTGATTCAGAAAAGCCTGCGTTTATGTGCATCGTTGAAACACAGCCCGTGGCTCACGCAGATTAAAGCCCTTAAGCCTCACCCAATATTGTTTTACATAGTAACAGCAACTTGAATTGTTTTTCCCCCTACAAAAGCTGACAGCAAACTCTGAGGTATGAGAATCATAGAATGGTGTGGGTTGGAAGGGACTCTGAAGATCATCTGGTTCCAACCCCCTGCCATGGGCAGGGACACCTTCCACTATCCCAGGTTGCTCCAAGCCCCATCCAGCCTGGCCTTGGACACTTCCAGGGATCCAGGGGCAGCCACAGCTTCTCTGGGCAACCTGTGCCAGGGCCTCAACACCCTCACAGTGAGGACTGTTTTCCAAATATCCAATCTAAAACCACTCTCTTCATTTTGAAGCCATGCCCTTGTCCTGTCACTCCAGGCTCTCGTAAAT
The DNA here is from genome assembly GCF_003031625.1 of Empidonax traillii. NCBI lineage: Eukaryota > Metazoa > Chordata > Aves > Passeriformes > Tyrannidae > Empidonax > Empidonax traillii. The sequence goes on from NW_020957004.1 coordinate 545, forward strand.
ACCCCCTCCCCATCTTTCTTGTAGCTCCTTCAGGGCCACAATTCTGTCACCCTGAAGCCTTCTCTTCTCCAGCCTGAACAATCCCAATTCTCTCAGCCTTTCCCCACAGGAGAGGTGCTCCATCCCTCTAATCAACCTGGTGGCCTCCTCTGGACTCGTTTCCAACAGTTTGATGTCCCTCAGCAGGTTGAGGATGGTGGGCACAAGGGGCACTTGCAGCCATACCTCTTATTTTACTTATTTTACTTTCCTCAGTCTTTGACCATCACGAAGGGTCAAATCCTATCACTACACCGAGGTTGAGTGGGACTTAATTATTTCCATAAGACTTCTAGGAACAAAAATCACCATTCAATGCACGCAGTGAAAACGAAACATGGGTATTTCGGCCCTGGGGCAGGGATACTGAAGACTCCTTCAGAAGGGGGCAAGCAGCATTATTAGAGTCCAGGGCTGTAGTTTTGCCCCTGGTAGTGCCAGCTGTGACTCACACACACACGAGGTGACAGGACCTCCTCCCAAAACAGCAGCTGAAGTCCCACAGGCTGAGGTGGGAACCAGCTCACGGTTAATGAGGGAGATTTGTTCACGTGTGTAACATCCCTGGTTCTATGATTAAAGGAATGATTTGGCAGTAAATGTGCTGTGAGTGAGCTGACAAGACTCTACCCCAACCAGCAAATGACTGCAATATGCTGTTTTTATTGGAGCAAATGTCAGCCAGGAATGTTTATTTAGAAGTGGATTTCCAAGAGGTGCAACGGGCCTAAAGGTCATGGACTCCCAAAGCTTTCGGGTTTTTTAATATTGAGCAATCCTTCTTTTCTAGGAGAGATGAGTAACCTCTCTGCTTCACTCTCCTTCACCAATTACTTTGAAAATTATTTTGTGCTCATCTTGCTGTCTCCACTGATTCAAAGAAAGGAGGGTGGTGCTGGTGTGTGTTTGCTTTTCTTCATGCAGCTTCAAAAATATGGATTTGGGGGATAGGAGCAGCAAAGAACAAGGGTAGAGGGAAACAACAAGGCTGAAAGTAATTTTTTTGTTGCTTTTCCCCTTCTCAGGTACATTGTTCGTCCCCAGATTGTGAACCTGTGCCCCATCCCCTTGCTCAGTGCCAAGGCAGAGTCAAGGATCCCTACACCACTCTGCAGCTTGTTTGCCTCAGGCCTTCTAGTAAACATCCAAGGAGTTTTCACAGCCTCTCCAGACAACATTCACTCTTCATTTTCTTTTATGGCATTTAATTTCTTTTCTTTGCTGG
>NW_020957004.1:2218-2295 GCF_003031625.1 Empidonax traillii
TGTGAACCTGTGCCCCATCCCCTTGCTCAGTGCCAAGGCAGAGTCAAGGATCCCTACACCACTCTGCAGCTTGTTTG